>NC_041331.1:26441039-26573539 GCF_004354835.1 Perca flavescens | reverse complement strand
GGTTTAGACATTAATGGCTGTGTGTTGAGTTATTTTGAGGGGACAGCACATTTACACTGTTATACAAGCTGTAAACTTAATACTTTACATTGTAGCAAAGTGTCATTTCTTCAGTGTTGTCCCATTAAAAGATATAATGAAATATTTACTAAAATGTGAGGGGTGAGATACTGTATATGAAAGCATCCAAAAAGCAGCATGTCATAGGACCTTTAAACCCTGTGTGGACAGTTAAATTGCTAATAACTGAATCAATACAGTGACACACATGTATCTGTATCAGTAGCTTTGTAGCCAGCTATGGTGTAATGCAAATGTTGTTCTTCTGACCACATATCAAATATGTGTCGTGTGTAAAAGACAGTCAGTGCTGCCTTTGGTTCAGGGAGTTTGTATTATCCCACCCTTTGACAAGAATTTCCCCAGACCTCTGTTGTCCTTGCTGTAAGTGTAAGGTTACTCATGCAGCGATCTGCTTTGTGTTGCCAAAGTAAATTGTCAAAATAGACTCTCTCTTTCAGTGTTGCCAGCAGAGTCTCTAAGTACATGAATTTGTTAACTTGAGACTCAAGTATTTATCTTCACTGTCTTTCATAAACTGAGTCAGGCAGGATTAGCAACACCAAAGCCTCATCAGTGGTTGGACGGTGTCATGAGATTACAAAACATCCCTTCTTCCTTTTTAACCTCAGTTCCTCTATTTCTTCTTTATCTTTTTTGGTTTGTGGTTCCTTGTCACATCAGTTTATTTATCTGTTTAGCTGCCAGCATGATCATAAGGAAAACATGAATCTTTTTTTGTTTATTTTTTGTATTTAACATTCTTTCTCTGTTCAAAGAATATACTCAGTTTTAGCCTTTACTGTTCATCAACTGTCCCTTGTTTGACAGTTCTGTTGAGCCAGTAAAGCCCTTGGTGAAAGAAAAGACGGACACATAATGCATGTGCATGTACACACCTTTGCCGTCACCCCAAGGTGTGACTGCAGCAGGCGACAAGGCCAGTGTCAGAGAGGAGTGTGTCTGAAGTGTTGAGGAGTATGTGTGACAGGTGTGTGACATGCTTCAGATGAGTGTGTGCCACTGTGGGTTAGTTCCTTGCAGTGGACACAGAAGTGTGCGAATGAGCTGTAACCATATTAGGTGATGCGATGATAAGGGGAGTTTGAGAGCAGGTGGTTTGCATCCAGTGACTGGGTAAACATTTAGTTTTACTTTAACCCTTGCTTGACCTCAATTTTGAAATGCAGGGAGATTCCTGAAAACCTTTTTGAGTTAATGACCTAAATTCTCACTCAGCAGTCAGTTTGTTGTTGGCTGCTGTTTCTTTCTCTTCTCACCAGACTGAAAAAGTGAGCTCTAATGGTAAATGGTGACAGTTATATCCTCAATTTAAGAGTTAAGGGATGCCTAAAAATGACCTCTGCTGATTTCATTGCATGTCTTTCCAAAATGTATTTTCAATGTGCATACATTTTCTTAGTAGGATTGTGGACCACCGCAAACCTCCTAAACAGCTTAACTGCCCCTTTGCAATGATTCTCCAAATCACTGAAACTCTACTGGGCACCGTTCTTTAAAAAGCTATTTCTTCATTTGAATTTATGGTAGTGGTGCTGGAGAGAACTGTTCCAAAATATCTCATAGGTGATCACTTGGAGTAAGATGTAATAAATGCAAGCGCTATAGCACATGGTTTACATACAGTAGTTCGTTATTGTCACCTTACTATACTATTCTTTCATTATGCCCCTCTGTGTATATGCAGCATATCTTTTAGAACACACAATTATTAAAGTTGTTAATAAAGTATCTTCAATCATGTTTGAAAGATACAATAAATGTCTGCTAACTTGAAATATAACTTGTGTATTCTCACAGATTTGTGTTTTTCTCTTTTTCATGTCGACCGTTCCTCCTCCTCATGGCCGTTGCAAACTTTACCTCTGATCCTGACCCTTCACTTCACAGGTAAGTGCTTGAACTCATGAACACATACACACACACACACCATACACACACACACACACACACACACACACACAGACATTGCTCAGTTACTGTATCTGAAGGCGTTGTGTGATTACCTGGATAATGTTGTTAAGAAACAGAAGTGTGTGAAAGTGTGCAACTGACCTTGGTTGTTGTCTTGTTGACACTGAGGTGAGGAGCTGTGAGTACACTGTAAACATGCAGAATGTAAATTGGATATTAAGTATTGTGTATTGTCTTGGTGGTAAAGCAGAATGGCATATCTTTCAGAATGTAGTGTCTTTATATCAGAGCTTTTCTGTTTAGTACTGTAGAAGCTGTGTGTGTGTGTGTGTGTGTGTGTGTGTGTGTGTGTGTGTGTGTGTGTGTGTGTGTGTGCGTGTGCTGGCATATATTTGCGTGTGTGGTGCTCAGCTGGCCAGGCGAGAGTTGTGTAATTGTAGAGTTATTGCTGCTGAGCCTGATGGGTAATGACACATTTGCAAATTAATTCTCAGTGCAAGGCTGTGATTAGCATACGGAGAGAAGCATCTCACACACAAAGGCCGATACACACACGCACACATGCTCACACACCCTGCACAGGCTTATAATCGCCAGCGAGAGGTCAGGTTAAATGGGTGTGTGTAATGGTGGAGTGGGTGCGGGTCTCGGCAAATAGGGGTGAGTGAAGGGTGACGAGATATCATTTCTCATCAGATTTGATATGAGACGACGCATTAAAGTCCAGCTGATTTTTTTTAATCAAATCTCTCAAACTTTTAAACACCGTTCCTTCCAAAACCTTTCCTTTCCTAATGTCTCAGGGCATGTAAGGTGGTTGTTCTCTCTGTATGTTCACGTAGGGCTGGGTGATGATGCAAGAGATGCTTTTCGACTTTCAGCAAAATCAAATTGTGATGATATGATCATTTTGTCGTTCTACACGGGTTTTTTTTAAAACCAATTATTGATTCTGAAACAAAATGAGTTGTTGTTTACCATATAGTGCATCATTTTATTTTGAATATTTGTGTGATTTTGTGTATATTTGGAATTTTGTCACACACACACACACACACACACACACACACACACACACACACATATATAGTCCGGGACTGTCAGTCAGTAAACTTGAACCATTCCCAGGAAATATCATAGATATTTGAAAATGTCCTTATTAATAGTGATACAGTTTGTAACCATATCACACAGCCCTCTGTATAAATATGGCTTTATCTGTATTTACATATACATCTACATATACATTTACATCTGTTACTCAAATATATGTTTATTTTGATAGTGAAAAATAGTGTTTCCCATTTAAGGAGTGAATTGCCTAAAATTACTCACATTTTGATTCTTGGGATTGCACATTCATGCATGCGTGCGTGGTGTGCACCTCCAGAGGCTGTGTGTGTTAGAGAAAGATTATGGTGATGCCTTATCTTTGCTTTCCCTGCTGTGGAAGAAGACCATCTTTCAAGCTTTACAACACACACACACACACACACACACAAACACACACACACACGCACACACACACACAACAAGCACAACGATTGAGAGAGTGATAATTTTTTTGCAAGGGGGGGTTATAGGAAGACAATTGTATAGTGGGTTGACAGGAAGTAGGCATGGCAGGTTTGTTTGTGTGTATGTGTGTGAGAGGGAGATCATTCTTGCTTTCTCTCTCTCTCTCTCTCTCTCTCTCTCTCTCTCTCTCTCTCTCTCTCTCTTCATCCCTGTCTTTGTCAGCTGACTGCTGTGCCCTCCCTCCCATCCCGTTTTCATCTTTTTTTCCTTTTTTTTTCTAACACCCCCTTTTCACTTGTTTTGTTCTTCCCCTCTTCCCTTCTCCTCTCCCTCTCCCTGTTACTCCTTGATCACAGTGCTTTCAGTCACACACACTGCTTCGGTCCCCAGGGAGCTTTTATAGCCTTTCAGAGAATGTGTGTGCTTGTGTGTGTGCCTTCTTTTGCAGTGCACTTGTCAAATGTGACTCATTACACTACCTTAAGCAACAGAGGATGATAGCTAGTCTTGAGCATTGCCTGTTCCTTAATAAACAGCACATAAAAAAGCAAACTATAAATAAATAAAAGATTATTCATTTCCATTACCTGTTGAGCTACATCTATTAGTCGACTAATCAATTAGTCCATTACCAGAAAAAACGATCGCCAACTATTTTGATAATAATTGTATATAAATAAAAATAAAAAAATTGTAGAAACTGGTGTTTTTAGCCTATCAAATGTCTTGCTTTCTATGTTTTATATCATATTAAACTGAGTATCTTTTGGGTTTGGACTGACAAAATAAGCAATGTAAAGACATCACTTTGGACTGTGAGAAACTGGGATGGACATTTTTCACTATTTTCTGACATTTTATAGACTGGGTTAGGGTTAGGGTTAGGACGATATTGTGGTTTTAGCTGACTAATATACAATATTAAAGGAAGTTAACTGTTTACACAATACAGTAATGTGAGCTATTAGTAAATGCTGTAAACATTTTTTGTAAGTCTTTACAATCATTCACCAAAAGAACAAAGCAAGCCTGGCTAATTGCACGAATGACACCTGAACAACATTTTAAATACATTAACTTGTCCGTATAATATACTATACTATATTATATATATACTATAAATTCTGTGATCAGGTGGACCACGACACGGTCACCGGTAAGTTGGGCCACGGCCTACCGGTGTATGTGTATCCTGATGACATCACTATAGGCTATCATTTGATGGTACCAAGGGTATCACTGGTTGTTCCCTCATAGGTCACACAATCACTATTCAATTCATACATTAATTCTCTCTCGAATTGTCCTGTCTCTGTTTCTTCATTCTCTGTTTGTCTTACCTCTTTTCCTCCTCTTTCCTCATCTCCTCTCTCTATCTCCCTCCGCTCTATATCTCCTCTCTCTGTGCTCTCTGCATCATTGTCTGTCTCACCTCTGTCTGTAAAATTAAGTTAAAATGGAGAAAAGACAGTCCTGTCAACTAATAATGAACAATATGAAACTAAAACGACATAAGCTTAATTTAGAATGGCTTAGGAACGATAGGCTATTTAGATGTGGATAAACGCACTTTGAAGGTGGGTAAATGCTATTTCCAAATTTCGGGAGGTGCGTAAACGGCGTTTATGTGCGTTTAGCCTCCACTACATCCCTGTCCGTGATCCCATGCAACTTCCTGTCATCAAAAAGTCCGTCTTTTGTTATTGTTTTGATTAAGAGACGTGAAACACTTTAAACAACTGAGCTATAGCAGCTGGAAGACAGGAGATAATTTCAAAGATGTATTTGCACCAATGAAAGTGTTACCGGTTCTGTTTTTATTGTTATGCCCTCCTCAGAACATTTACATACATTTATTGTTGAATTTTTGAGAAGCTTAGTTTCATATTTGAGGGAACGTCTGGATGCACCTAGTCTGTAGTGTGGGTGAACAAAACTAACAAATTGATCTTCATCTTGTCCACCCATTTATGGAAATTGGATGCTGTTTTTTTAAGTTTTCTTCCTGTCAGTGTGTCGTCAGAGTTGGTGGTGTAGCACCTGAGGGGGACACGTCACCTCTCAACCTGTCTTACGAGACACTTCCACACCTACTTCACAAACACGCACCTGTGCAAAACAGCACGGAAACACGCACATTCCTTTCAGGCGCACATTTAGCACTGTACACGATATAGCATGAAGGGTATGTAAACATGTTGCACAATCTCACTTAGCTGTCATAATGTTATGGCATACACACCGTTGACACATTGCACTTGTCTAAGTTAAGAATTTACTGATTTCCTGTCTTAAATAAAAGGGGCTTTGTTCCCAGAATAACTCCCCCTCCCCCCTCCTCTCTGCCTCCTTACATATCTCAATCTATGGACACCCCTCCCCTTCCACACCAGTCTTATAATACATCCACGTACCACACTTGCTCTCTCCTTCTGTCTGTCTCTCCTTCTTCCTCCAATCATCAGTCCCTATTAGCGGTTATTTGCCCTATTTGCCTGTGAGCATGCCTTTCGCACCCCCACTCATTCCCACTGTGCTTGTGGATACGTGTTGTGGAGTTTTTTTCTTTTCTTCCTGTCCTCTGAGTCGTTCTGAAGGCATAGGACACCTCGGTCTGTCTCCCTCCCCTTCCTCGCTTAACTCCTGCCAATCCCCCCTCTGTTTCTCTCCCACTGTGAGTTTCATAGAATGGGTTCGAGAGCCACTCAGCCCTCAGGGCAAACCGTCTCTTTCGCCATCAATTCTTACTTACTTACTTTTTTTTACCCCATCTCCTGCTGTTTTTTTTTTGTTTGGCATGGCTGCATCCCAGAAGATAGTTAACTCCTCACCCCTACTGCCACCATCTCAGTCGGGTTTGTGCGCAAAGCAGGCAGTGGAATAACACAGCGCGTTTGTGTGTGTGTGTGTGTGTGTGTGTGTGTGTGTGTGTGTGTGATGAAGAGAGAGAGAGAACGGGGGAAAGTCTGCTGTCAGCGCATCATGGTGAGCAGTCTGTGCGCTAGGCTGCACAAGCCAAGTTTCCTAGACGGACACACAAATGCACCCACACACTGACAGACTAGGGACAAGGACTCTTATTTTCAGAGAAGAGAATGGAGGCGGGGATTCTTTTATATTTTACTCTTCCAAACACGTAGCTGTTCTACTGTGAGCTGCCCTTGAAGACCCACGGCACTCTATCTGCATTCTCTATTGGTTGCTTTCCTACTGTCTGATACAGTGTGAACAGATGCTCCCTTGATAGTCGTTGGCCTCTCACTGTCACTGGGGCTGTCCAATCAGCTGTCACCCTGACTTTGACTTGAACTATGACCGCTCTCCTCCTCTGGTAAAGCATCAGCACTGGCTGGTATTTCCCTCTCATCTGTACCCTCGCCTCTTCTATCTCTTTTCGCTCTAACACCACCACCCCCCCTTACACCCACCCACACACACACACACACACACACACACACACACACACACACACACACACACACAGACACACACACACTTTCAGGCTGTGGCTGTGTTGTTGCCTAGAGGGAGTTCTTTCTGCCCTCATTCTCTCCTCCTCTCCTCCACCTCCTTCTCTCCATATCAGCAGTGAAAGAGAGGGAGAAAAAAAGGGAGGGTGAGAAAATGAGAGAGCGAGAAAGAGAGAGAGAGAGAGAGAGTGGCAGCGGTAGCGGAGGAAGCAGAGCCGTCTCTCCTCTGATCATCTTTCTTGGATAGAGGGATAAAAGACAGTCCCAGGAATCAGTCGTCGCTCTTGTCTGCAGGATTTATCCAGCCTGTATTTTATCCTCCCTCCTGCCTCTCTTCACCGTTTCTTGGCACTGGACCGCTAGCTTTTACATCTTTCTCCGGCTGTCCCGACTCCCTGGGTGTGTGTTTGTGTGTGTGCATGTAAGAAAGAGCTAGAGAAAGCGTGTTTCCTGCTGCTGCTTGGAAACCGACAGCTAGTGTGTGACCCTTTGCCCGGGGGATCGCGAGGGGGTCGAGAGTGGGGGCGTGCTCAGTGGTTGACCCTTGCACCTCTCTGTCTGTGTGTATCTGTGTGACTGTCTGTGTGTTTGTGTATGTGTGTGTCCTAGCTGGCTGGGCGGTCCCAGCCTCATGCTTGGTTAGCGAAGACCAGAGAGCGGGGATGACAGGCTGAGTCCCAGCCCAGCCTCCCCTCACACAGAGCGTCGTTTCTGGGTGGCTGCGAGGGCAAAGCCCCTCTCTAGCTTAGTCATCCAGGACAGGACGGCTGCCTGCACGTTTGAAACAAGTTGCTCTCTCTTCATGACACTTAAACAGTAACAATGTTTGGACTAAAAGCACCACTTTACTACTTGCCAGGTAAGCTAATGGCAATTGTGTGTGATGTGGAAATGTTCACGTTTGTGTGTTTTAATGCATACATGCTTGCAAATCTGTTGTGTATATGCACAGTGGTATAGGCAGTGAGTACTTCTTTGTGTGTTTGTGTGCTCTGAAAAAGTGCACCGGAGGTTTGAGGTTAGCTCTGGAGTGCATCTAAGGAGACGCTTGTCTTTGTGTTGCTGGTCCTGAGGTTGGAACCTGAGATCCAAGGCTGGTAATGCTGTGTGACAGCTGCTCAAACTCTGTTTCACTAAGCTCTCAGCCCTCAATCGGCATGGAAGTCAGCAGGTAAACAGGACACTAAGTGGCAGTGTGTGTTTTATTCAACACCACCACACGGCGAGTAGAGGAGCAAAATTGTGGTTTTGTATGTGCGATCTGTCTATTCATATCTGTCTATGTGTGTATCTGTTTGTGCATGCATGTGGTTTTGTGTGTGTGTGTGTGTGTGTGTGTGTGTGTGTGTGTGTGTGTGTGTGTGTGTGTGTGTGTGCGCCTGCCTGTGTGGGAAAAAGAGTGAGTGCTAGGGCGGCGTGAGGTTACCGCCGGTCGGCGCTTAAGTGCGTCTCACGGCTCACTGGGCACTGATTGTGGAGAGAAGAGCCAAGAGAGGGCATGAGAGAGGGAGAGCGAATGACAGACGGGTAGAAAGGGAGAATGGAAGAGAAGGGAACTTAAAGGCAATATTGCCTCGGTATTGGGCTCATTCTACCATATTTATTTTATTTGTGTGTGTGCGTGTATTCATATAGAATTTTGTCCATGAATGTATTACTGTTTTCACTGCTCCTTGGGTGTTTAACATGCATGCTGTGCACTTACACACCTGTGAATTAGACAAAAAATATATGTACTATGCTATATACAGTGAATGCAGTGCCAGCTGTTTCGCTCACATTGCTGTTTACATAGTCTGTTTAATTGTGTAGCCTAAATCCGTACAAAAGTGCCTGTCCTCTGGTTAAAGTGTGTTTTCATCATTGTGTGACTGTTGTCTCCCTACAGTAGAAGTGGGTACACTTCACTAACACTTAGCAGAGATACATAATTAATGTGCTCTAGTCAGCGGGCGGAGTGTGCAGTTAGATCATAACCAACAGTGCTTAGTCTCTTCCCCCCATTTCACTCTACAACCCCACGGCCCGTTCTAATAAACCTCTTTACCTGCCAGCTGCCACTCAAACATTACCTGTCCTCCTCCTACAATATATTTTAAATTATTTATAAATAATTTAGATTTCTTTTTGCTACGTTTTGCCTAGCTTTTTTTTTTTTTACCTTATATACTCTTTTTTTCTTTCTTTTTTCACAAACACATTTTCAATGAGAAATGTAAATAAACTAAAATCTTCCTTAAAATGCTAAATGTGTTTTCTCTCATAGTTTCTCCCACATAGGCATACAGTATTTAGCACATGGACTTCACTTTAGATTTTTCTTAGAACTATGACTTTACTACCAAAGCATTTTTCAACAAGCTTCCACTGTGGATTATGCTCTTCTTTTATGTTTCATGCACATTGTTACACTGCAGGTATCCTAGAAACACAAAACACGCCAAGATTAGCAGTAGTTTAGTAGCAAGTAGTGGCCCACTTTCAAAGGTTGTTAGCCTGTCATAATTGTGTTTTAGACCTGCAACTGACATAACAACTAATCCAAAATACACAGATAGTGTATCATACCCATAACAAGCAGTGTAAGGGTACAGTACAGCACTTGGAAGAAAAACAAAATATGACTCAGAAGTATTAAGTTATTACCACAAACCACATAAACATATTAAAATGAGGTGATTCAGTTTGAAAGCATGTGTAGCATTTTTACTTTAGAAGGGCAATTTGTAACAGCTTTTTATCTGTTACACTCCACTACCTTTTTGTACTTTATCTTCATCATGTCTTCAGCATTTCTTCTGTGTCATGCAAGTCTACCTCTCTTGTTCAAAAGGAGGGTTTTGAAATGGAGATCTGCAGGTAAAGGCCACAGAGCGCCTGCTGTGTCTGTGTGAGAAATAAAGACGGAAAGAGACACAGAGAGGTGTGTGTGAGAGAGGGGGTCCTATAGAAGGAGGAAGGACTCAATGCAGTACTCTGCTACATGTGTCACAACTTCTGACCCCAGTCAAGGTGATGGTTGGATCAAACAAGGAGAGAGTAAGGGAGTGATACACAAATGAAATTAGAGAGGAATTAGGAAGTATGGAGAGATAAGAGAAGAGAGGGATTCAGATGCTGGCTTTCACCTCCTCTTTCTCCTCACCTTCCTCCTCCTCAGGGCTTTCTCTTTCTAACTCCCTGACTCCTCTCCACCAGCCAGCCATCTAATCCTGCTCATCCTCTGTGTGTGTGTGTGTGTGTGTGTGTGTGTGTGTGTGTGTGTGTGTGTGTGTGTGTGTGTGTGTGAGAGTGTGTGTGTCCAGCACTGTGGGTTGCTTCTTCTCTTCCCCCTTCTTTCATTCAACCACTGAATGAGCCCCTGCCTGCCTTCCTGTCTTCACCACCGTTGCCTTGGAGACCGTGTCAGACACATGCTAGTTCTCCGTGATTATTTGACAACAAAAAAGGTTGGGTTAAATAAAGAGGAATAGTGACACACACTATTCCTCTTTATTTAACCCAACCTTTTTTGTTTTATGTGTGTGTGTGTGTGTGTGTGTGTGTGTGTGTGAGAGAGAGAGAGAGAGAGAGAGAGAGAGAGAGAGAGAGAGAGAGAGATGGTAGGACAGTAGATACAGTGAGGGAGATAAAGGTGGAAGAGGAGAAGCACTTGAACTTAGGTTACATTTACATCACAGCCGAGGTGGAGCAGAGCCAGAGAGCAACCACTTAAAAATGGAGCATAGTCACTCCTTCTCCACACGTCTCCCCCTCAATTTTACTCTCCTCCTGCTTTTATTATTCTTGCTATCTGTCCCTCCCACCCTTCCAATCTGTATCATTCCTCCTTCTATTCATCGTCCTCCATACCTTCCTCCTTTTGTTCTCCAAGGGGATTTCAGAGAGATACAACCTTGTTAAAACCTCTACTGTGTGTGTGTGTGTGGGGGGGTGGGGCTTGTATTCATACCTGTGTGTGTGTGTGTGTGTGTTTTGGTTGACTGCTCAGATCTACCGGATCGCTCTTGCTGTTGTTGTTTTCCCCAAAAACTGCTTGTGCTTATAGCCTGGGGTAAGTCAGTGAGAATGGGGAGGAAGAGGACAGAAAGTAAGATAGATAGACAGGCAGAGAAAAAGAGAGTGAAACAGACAACAAAATACGTTAAGTGATGCCGCAAACCACAGAGGCAAGCAGACGAAAGGGGAAGTGAGGTTAAAGAGTAAGAAGGGCTGTAGTTTTGTTATGACAGGCCACATACGAGGTTTTCAGATTCTGGCCCATCAGGTATTACTCACCAGTGTTTCCCTTTGCTCAGAATTGGTTGCGGTAGACAAATTCATTCAGACAACCAACTTATAATCCAGTCCACTAGTCAGGACTGTGGATACAGGACATATTGAAATACATGGGTAACTGACTCTACATTATACTGAGTCACAAGCATGAATAACACAAACAAATCCAGGACTAAACCAGTCTAATTGCTGTGGTCCCGTCTCCCTGGCTCTCTCTGAAAATCAATTCCTCAAGAACACAGCGACGTGGACAAAAAGCCTTTCTCTTCACACACACACACACACACACACACACACACACACACACACACACACACACACACACACACACACACACACACACACAAATGGAAATGCTAGGTATTGAGCCCTTGATCAGAGTGTGGACTAATCACTGGTGATTACTTAGCACTCTAGTTTAGAGTGGTGTGTTTTTTTTTTACAAATGTGCATATTGTGCATCTGCTTGTGTGTGTGCAGAGCCATCACACGCTGGTAACCTTAGCCAATGGACAGCACTCATTAATAAAACCAGCAGAGGAGTTCATACTGTGTCAGAAGATTATCTGTGCAGTGGTGTAATCATTATATCCAATAAACTACAATGTCTTTCTCTCTGTTCCTAGCTGAAGCCATCTCCTCCAATCAATCCTACAAATCTCGCAGCAGCATCTACTCCTTTCTTTATGCTAGCATCTCTCCATCTTTCTCCTCCTCACCCTGTGCTTTATCTGCCAGTTCACTCTATCATTGTATCCATTTATCTGTTACTCCCCTTCTGCTCCTCGGCCCTTCCATCCCTCCATTCCTCCCACTCCATGTGCTCTGACAGCTCTGTCATTAGATGGCAGTAGCGGCAGTAAAGCAGTCACAATGATCGACTACTAGCTGCCTCACCCTTTCTCTCTCCCACTCTCTCTCGCACACTCTACCGTTGCTATAAAAGCTTTGACCCGTTTCGGTGTGGCATCTGTTCCACGCCAGTCCGCAGGTGGCACTGCCCCGGTTATGGCTGTAAAGGTCGGCGCTGGCGCGTTTCACCGGCTGCCCCGTTAGCCTTCTCATAAACCCAGGGCTGTTAAACCCTGACCCTGCACACCTGTGGCCTCAGCTCCTCTCTGGATACAAGCCACCACCAGCAGCAATGTCGGGGGAGCTCCAGTAATATAAACACACACATTTTTGTATGAATATACTTGTGAGAACCTTTATTGACGACATATCCTAAATGCACAACCTCAAACAAATCATTATTCAAACTTATAGTTATAGTTTAGCATTTCCCCCTGTCTGTAATCTTTATGCTAAGGTACGTTAAATATGCCCCGACTCCAGCTCTGTACTTGTAGGAATAGTTCAGTTTGGGTAGTGTGTCTATTTGCTTTCTTGCCGAGAGGTAGATGAGAAGATCAATACCACTCTCATGTCTGTATGCCAAATATGAAGCCGGAGCAAGCAGGCAATTAGCTTAGCTTAGCATTCAAACTGGAAGCAGGATGGAAACAGCTAGCCTGGCTTTGTCCAAAGGTACACTAAAAAGCCTGCCAGCACCACTAAAACTCTTTAAGTAGCATCTTTTATATTTTTTGTTTAATCCGTACAAAACCTGAAGTATAACATCAAGTTGTGGTTATGAATATTTCCCAAAATACTCAACTATTCCTTTAATTTCCTCTTCTCATCTAACTCCCAGAAAGTAAGCTAACAATGGTATTTCCTGAAATGTTGAAATATGACATTTTCATCTCATTATTTCTGTCAGGACATTAGTTTCTTCTGCGTTGGAACACACACACACACACACACATACACACACACACACACACACACACACACACACACACACACACACACACACACACACACACACACACACACACACACACACACACAGAAAAAAAACTTCACACAGTGACACACTATTCCAACAGACACATGGTGAGCTAACAGGTGCAGGGGGTAATGGGGGCTTTGCTGGTGTCACAGTAGCATACAACTATGATTTATGGACTGCAGTCAGCTCTCTTCCTCCCTTTCTGTTCCCTCCGGTAGTCTTGTCAGTTTGGCACCGGGGAGACGCAATGCTGTTTGTGTAGTGCATTGTGTTGTATGTGGGTTTGTTTGTTCTGCTCCTCTGTGGCTGTGGACTACACACACACACATACACATATTACAGAGGCAGCAGTGTGATGGGAAACGGTTTCTCCACAGCTGTGTGCAGGGATATCAGTTGGCAGGTCTTGTGTCTCACACTCAGAGTGCTTGTCAAACACTCGGCTATCATGACGGACACTCACCTCTGCTCTTTCGAGTTAAGTCTCTGTGAACTTACATGAACCCCATTTGGAATGCGTGAGCAATGAGCGTGTGGGCTCACTTGTATTTTGCGGTTGAATGTGTGTGTGTGTGTGTGTGTGTGTGTGTTTGTGTGTATGTGTATGTTGTCACCTCCCTCCTGAAACATTATTCCAGCAGCAGAATTAGTCGAGGTCTAATTGCCTTCATCTTCCTTTGCCTCCACTAATCAAATTAGACTACATAGAATTCTAATTAAACCCTGATGCATCTGATGGCGCTGGGTTCACACACACACACACACACACACACACACACACACACACACACACACACACACACACACACACACACACACACACGCACACAAACACACACACTCTCTCACTCTCAAGGATCCACATCACTACACGTTAACACATGAATGAATGAATTAGAAGAGCATAAGGTGCATGGATAGCTGTTTGAGATGACTATATATACCTACCTCTCATCTCTCAGAGAAACGTCCACCTGTAACTCAACACACAGGGTGAAAAGAGGAGCTGCAGCAATGTGCAGTAGAACAAAAATATAGTGTTTTTTAAAAATTAAAACTACATAAACCTATTGTGGTACAACCTCTAAATACACTTATGGACCTGCAAATGTGCATAACATGAGCACTTTAAAGCTTTGGCCAAGTTAGTTTTTTTTCTCCACAAAAACTTAAATAAACAAAAGACATTTAATAGTTAATACTTGTGAAAAAGAAAATTGCATTTGTAAAGTTTACAAAACCATGAACATAATGTTCATGCCTTAACGCTCACACAGTGCATTGACTGACAGACAGATGACTCTTCTGCAGGTTCAATTACATTTTGTCCATTTCCTTTCTGGCAGAGCACCTTCAGTGTTCAGGTCAGTCAATCAGGTCCTCACACTTTAAAGTTTTAATAAATGTGTACACACACACACACACACACACACACACACACACACACACACACACACACACACACACACACACACACGTTTGCAGACAGACACACACACTTGAAAACTGGCAAATGTCATTTATCTTAAATGTTCCCTGCACCATAATGCACGGTGGGTAGAGAAATAAGCACAAAAAAAGGAGGTAGAAGATGTTAGAGGGAGAGGCAGGGTAATCCTCCCTCACTTCCCGGGGTTATTAGGAGTGTGTGAGGCGAAGATTTATTAGGCAGAGAAGGGGGAAAACAGAGAACTGTACCACCCAGGGAGAGGGTAATAGGGATTTAGAAACTGCACTTTTTTCTCTTCTCTAGAACTCTGTATACTGTGTGTGTGTATGTTTGTGTTTGTGTATATTTTAGTATATGTTTTTTTTGGGTGGATCGGGGCAGCCTTTTCAGCTGGCAGCTTTTCAATCATTAGTAGATGGGATTTCATAGCTTAGCCATCAAAGCAACCCCTTTGCTTAAGACAAGGAATAAGAAAGTGCAATTTGCCTGTATATAATGTGAGGTAGAGTGCTGCAGTGTTTATAGACAAGGTTGCAAATACCTGTGTCACCAGGGGGCTTCTCTCTACTCAATGTGTGAGTGGTGGAGGGGTTAAGGATGAGTGGCCGATGACCTCAGGGTCCCAGCAGGAGGTGGAACTGGACAGAGAGTGTTAGCAGGTCCTTGGTTGTCAGTTATATTCCACACCAGGGATGAATGACCTGAGACTTCATCACATTCAATGGTGTAATGAATGAATAAACTAATGTCTTAAACTTTATTTGCAGTGGTTCTTGCTTTGTAGGTTGTGTGTGTGCTTTTTTGTGTGCCTTGGTATGGCTGATTGGTGCCGAGCTGCCAGCCTCTCGGCACACAGGAGAAGGAAATGAATCATGGGAGACAGATTAAGAGAATGGCGAGAGCTCATCACATCCTGTTAAATACTGGAAATGACTCGAGGCAAGGTCTCTCTCGCTCTCTCTCTCTCTCTCTCTCTCTCTCTCTCTCTCTCTCTCTCTCTCTCTGTCTCCTTTTTTTTCTCTCACACTCTCTGTCTGTTGTTCTCAGAGGTTTGGCGTGGGGCGAGTGATCAGTGACTGAGTCTAAAACATCCTATTAAAATAAGCGTCACACACTGAATTTGTGTGCGAGTGAGTGAGTGCGAGACAGAGAGACAGGGAGAGACTCGATGATGGATGATAGATGATGGCTGTGACCTGAATAGATGGCTCCGGGCCGGTCAGATGACTTCCTCAGGAGGAGGAGTAATGAGGAGAGGGCACAGGATTACCGCTCCATCACTCTATGTTTATTGAAGCCTTACAGCGGCCACAAAACAAATAGCACAGTGGCTAGGGCTGAGTATGAATCTCACACCGTGTTTGTCCATGAGCACGTAGAATATATGCTCGAGAAACGACGCCTGTCTGTTATTTTCTGGAGAAAAAAAAACACAACAAAAAGGGGGCAGACTTTTTCGTGATATATCTCGTCCTCTCTCACATCCAACCCTATGGGCACTGTGTTTGTGTGTTTACTTGTGTTTATTTGGCTGCTTGGTGTCAGAATGTAGCCTCGATAGGGGTGGTTTCACACCCTTAGGGAAAACTGTACGAGCTGAAAGGTCAGACAAGGTGACATCAGCGGCTCTGAGGGAGTGGACACACATAAACATACTTCCTCTCACACACTCACACTATGTGTTGATGCCCTGAGCCCAATAGAGGCAAGAGTAACTTACTAGCGGTAAAACACGCTTTACACCACTGGTCCCGGAGCAGTTTTCCCTATAAATCCCAAAGTACAACCAGTTGAAGGATGATGCATCGATCTGACGTCCTGCACTCTGGTGCTGACTGATGTGGCCTGGCTCCTGGCTCTGTGAGTGTCTGCTCCGGTCTCTCGGCATCATGTCAAGGGAGGTCTCAAAAAAGAGCTGGACAACTGGGGGATGTTTTAGGAGGGCGGAGTACAGCAGATGAAGGTCAGAGGAATGCAGAGTGTAAGGTGAGAAAAGGGCTAAAGGGGGAGGATGAAGCACACAGAAACATAAGACAAGTGGATGTGAGAGGGCTGCGAAAACGCTTCACCTCGTAGTGCGAGACAAGAGGTAGGGCCGGCACGAGAGGAATGAGGTTAGGGTTGTGTGTGGGAGAAGAAAGGCTAGGGGTGGATACTAATTTTTGTGGGGGAGGATGTGTGGTGGGGAGCGGGAACAGATTTGGGGAGGGCCAGGCCAGCTGAATCCTGGTGGGGAGTGGCAGGAGTAAGCTGGCACTGCGGAGGCGGGCATATGGAGGGAAGGTTGGCACTTTGGCTGCCACCGGAGCGTGCACCTGCCGACAGGGGGAGACTCTGCCAAGAGGAAGGGAGGGAGCAGAGAGAGAGAGAGAGAGAGGGAGACACGGTGTGTTTGTGGTATGTGGCAGTGAAGCAGAGTTTGGGGCTGCTGGAACTGGCCTCTGAAGATTTTGGATATTAATGAGGAGTCTAAGCATTTCAGACAACTGTGTGCCCTCTTCCAATGGAGACACCCACATGAACGCACACAGGTGGATACATTCAAGCGCACATGCTTGCTCATTCCCCAATACCCAAACCTCTAACAGACACAAACACACTCACACAAACTCACGCTTAGTCTAAAACAAACACTCCATTCTCATCCTGTTTGTGTAGTGTGCACCAAGTGTGTCTCCTGGTGGAGAGCAAATAAACAGCCTTGATAATCAGGATAGCATTTAAACCCATCCCTACACTACAACACACTCCCTAATTGGACTCAACTGTTTTGCTGCTAACTAGCTGCTAATTAGATCAGTGAATTCCTCTCACCCCCTCTCTCATTTCCTGTGTCATTATTTGCTAAGAACAAGTGTTTTACTGAAAACTTTAGAGTCTTCCTACGTGTAGTGGGAAGCACGGAGATGATTTGTTTTATTATAACAAATGTGGCTGGAGTGTTAACTGAGCATATATAACAGACTGAACTGGGTGCGTGTGCATCTATTTTACGTACATTTAAGCTTTTATTAATCGGCGTGTTTGAGCGTTTGGCTTCTGATCACCGACACAGATGCAGGAGCCAAAGGCCAGTGCCCTCGTTAAGCCGCTGTCAGAGAGGGTTTGTAACGGCCCACCGGACCCCATCTGTATCCTAACACAAACATACACATGTACAAACAGATCAGTTCCTCTGTGTGTCGGTGCAAGCATAAATATATGTATATATACACATTTTGCTGCTATGTATGCTAGTGCTTTTGGATTGCCCTGTTGCTGAAATGTGCTATACAAATAAAGCTGCCTTGCCTAGTGTGTGTGTGTGTGTGGATGTGTGTGTGTGTGTGTGTGTGTGTGTGTGTGTGTGTGTGTGTGTGTGTGTGTGTGTGTGGGTGTGTGTAGGTGGGTGTCCACAAGTCTGTGCTGTAGGTGAATGGTGAAGGGCAGTGACTCTGTGCTTTGGTTTTAGCCTTGGCTATGGATACAAGTCTTTTGGCTGCCATGTTTTCCTCTGATCTGCCTCCCCTCTTTCATCACGAAAACCACAGAGAGCAAGGCAGAGGGAGACCGAGAGGTTTAAAGGCTGGCAGCAACATCATGGCCTTGAGGTGTTATCTCTGCCCCTCACCGGGTTGGAGAGAGAGGGTGAAGGGGGGTGAGGAGAGAGAAATGGACTGTGGGAGTGTTAGTGATTGCAGCGTGGCCCACTTCTCTCTTTTTTTCCCCTGTGTGGAGCAGGATGGTTAGCAGATGGTCTTGTTACCAGCAAAATGAAAATGAACGCAGTAAAATTTGCTTGTGTTAATTTCTCATCCCCCAGGTGAGACCTCAAGCACCCACAAGCACACTCATACATTTACACACATATCACAGATACACATGCGTGTACACACACACACACACCGACATGCACGGCCTTGCCCTGCTGGCTTTAAACACACACCATCTGCATGCGGGGAAAGTGTGTCGGAGGAGTGTGAAGCGTGTGCTTGGCTCAAGGAATGTGTTTCTAATGTTCATAGCCATAGCTTATGTTGCTTTGGAATGTAAATCTTGTTACCAAACGCTTCATGTCATCAGTCGTCAGTAACCCAGTTGTCCAAAGACAGGGTGTTTAAGGGCTGACAGAGCTGAAAGAGGGCTGAATTGGCAATATTATAGGTAAGGAAGCAAGCAAGGGAATCTGTGCTAACAGGGAGGAGGAGATGGCATGTTCATCCGCAGATGAAGACTAAATCCTTTCATTCTCTCCTCATCTTCCCTCCCTCCTACACCTGCTTGCTTAGCAGTGAGATGAGAGCTTCTGCTTTGTAACGTCTGGTTCTTCATGTTTGTGTGTTTCCAGGATTCGGACTAGTTTAAAGCTTATCCCTCTGAGTGTGTGTGTTCTGCAGGGATAGAAGCGCCTTAGCCTCCCTTATCGTCTTATAGAGCGCTCGCTATTGCTGTTTGAACCCCCAGGGGAAAAAATTTAATGGAAGGAGGGAGAGTGAGGAAAACATACCTATACCTAGTGTGTAAAGTATCCTAATCTTTAGAGACCACACCTGTTTTTCTCTGTCATAGCTGGCTTTGTCGCAGAAGGCCATGGTGATTAATGTTGCATCTCTTTGTAAAGCACAACAGGCGAATTATGTCATAATAGGTTTTTTTTTGTACTGGAGACATTTTTATCATCCAAGGTAATTCACAGGCAGGAGAAAGAGAGCTGGCAGATTTTGAAGATGGCCGCATTGACCAGGCACTAGATGCTCCACCATAGGCTTAAAGAAATGTCTTTGGCTGTTTTTTCAAGCTCTTTAAGCATCACCTGAAACTACTGCTAAACGCTGTGATAGAAATAAACCCCTAAACCACATGTACAACAGTGGACGATCCATAGCACTCTCTTTGCTCTCTCCCCGCCTCTGTGAAAATGACAACATTTTCATGAATGCAGATGCATTTACCTTGGAGCTCTTTGTACAGCATGGTACCGCTAACGTTGCTACATTCACAGGAGTGAGTGGCGATGCTAAAACGGGTGGGAACTGATGGTACTGCAGTGCTCTTGGCTAAACCCAAATGGCATGTGGTACACTCATATGTATGTATAGCATGCACACTTTCACACACTAGTGTGTCTGTGATGTTAATACCAAGCCACTTTACTGCCCACGCAGCCCTTGAATGTGAATGAAATGAGTCGTATGTGAGGACGCTCTTTGCAAACATAGCACACAGAACACATATGTTCGCCTTCATCATACAAAACACATAAATTGTGCTCATCATTACAGAACGACCTCATGGCCTGTCTCAATGTTAACCTACATGCACCAAATGCATGAAAAAGTGAACTGTATGCACTCAACACACACAGAGATCTACCACATCTCCTGTTGCTCTTTAACTAGCATGGTACGTTGCAGGTCTCGGCAGAGTCCTTGATGTGTGCAGAAGAGTGATGATGAGCTTAATGCAGTCTGTCTGTGTCCCAGACGTGACCACCGCATTAATATAGCACTAATACAACGCTCTGTCTGCTGCATGCTAATCATGCCACACTCTTTCTCATGCTTCCTTCTCTCATGAAGTCTTTTGTTGTGAGACTAGTGAGACAGAGCGGTGAGAGGAGCGAGACTTCTAAAGGTTGACTGGATTTAACCTGTTGACTTTCATTGCACTGCCAACGGTAGATTGAAGTTTCATGCGTTAACAGGTGGCCAGATCATTTCTGTATACCTAAAGAAATCATTTACATTCTCTTATTCATTTTGTTGACAGAGAGCAACAATAACCTCAGTACAGGCTTTGCAAAGGATGATTAGATGCCAACATTCTAATTTGTATAGCATTACTGAAAAGTACACTTGCTTTTGCTCTTCACTATCAACAAACAATATCTACACTAGATTCATATGGAGTAAAACACAAAGCAGCCCGCACTGCCAGTTCTGGCAGTCATTGCATACGTATCCCACATTGCAGGAAAATTTTGAAGAATTGTGCCTCAGTTGCGGTGCGAGCCTCTACAAAAGTCCAGAACATCTCAAATGAAAAGCATAAAAACACTTGTTGTAAGGCCTTGACATTTGGTCCTCCTAAACAAAGCCCTCCCACCCCTCACTCTGCCGCACACAACCACATCTCAGGCTGGTTGAATAAACAAGACCACTTCAAAGCAGCTCAGTGCCTGTGCCAACAGGCCTGAGAGGAGGAGAGGGAGGGAGGGGGGTGGAGAGATGTGTGAGCGTGACTGCTATTAATGGCCTAATAATGTATTTGGCTGTTTTGGCAGTTATGAAAAGGGTGAAGTAGGGCAGAGGGTAGAGCAAGCTGGGAGAAAAGAGAAAGGCCTTGTTTGTTGGGTTAAATGCTGTAAATAACATCAGAGAGTGCAGCTAAATGGAAATCAATGCAATTACCCTATTAGCATGAGCTTGAACTCTGGCGGCTGCTACAGCTCTCTCTCCCTCCCTCCCTCCTTCCCTCTCTCCTTTTCCTGTACATGTATCACACTATGCGTGATGTTATACATTTGTGGACATGTCTGCCAGACAAACCAGAGAAACAGTACTTTTAAACATATCAATGTGTGTATGTTAGAAATGTTTGAACCCATCGAGTGGGCACTTTAGGTGGTCCCTTTTAACTCCACTGCAAGTGTAATGAATTTGTTTAGATTTGCATAACCCCCTTAATCACCCCTATTTTAATACCTTACAATTGTGGGGGGAGATTATGCTGTTAAGTGGTAAGTCATAATTAGATAAATAATTGGTTTGGCTATCATCGTTCCTGTGCCATCTGTTTGGTTGTATGTGTGTGTGGGGAGGAGGGGGGTTTGAGAGGGCATTGATAATGGAAAAGATCCAGGTTTTTTTATGGGTTATGTTTTCATTTGAAAACGTGATACATAAGTCATAAGAAAATTGTCCTTCCAGTTTTACATAACACCCCACTCTTCTTCGTCATTCCAGTGGATCCCTCTCATATACTGTGTAAAACTCAATGCTAAGTTTAACTCCTGAAACATTGAGAACAAGTGATATCAGATTCTACTTTCAAACTCAGTGACACATCAAAGTCCTTGTTTACAATAAAGTATGTTTAATTGCTTTGCTGTTTGCTGTCAAACTGTTTTATTGTAACTTATAGTATAGCGCCAGTGATTGCCGTAGTGGGTGTTAGAATGTGTTTGCACAAATGTACAGTTGCTTATGGGTGTTTGTATATATACTATTTTCTGTGTGCCTCCTCTATCTCACAGGTTTATTTTATTCCTCCGTCCTTTACAGAAACATCAAGTCGCATCTGCTGCTTACTGACGTGCATCCACATATCTCCATCTGTAGTGGTCCCATCTCCTCCATTTATTCCTTCCTTTTCTGCTGTAAGCATGACAGTAAAATAGTAATGTCTGTAACTTGCCATTGTATCTCCTTCCCGAGTAGTTATTCTGCCTCTCTCTGCTGCTGTATTGGGGGAACAGGCAGTAGGGCTTCATCTCTACAATCAGAGTAAGAGGGAACAATTTGATCTATTTAGCAGCTCAGATATTCTCCATAAGGATTCAATTCTTAGCTAACGGCTGCAGTTAGAACAGGTTAGAGCAAAGTATAGAATTAGAAACTGATGTACAGTAAGTGTGGAAGTGTGTATAAACTGTTTTGTGCTTGTCTATGTTTGTGTGTATGCACATGGGCGGTGCATAGAGTGTTAAGGGTGTCTATGTGCTCTGAACATTCACAATGACAGCTAACAATTAGCTGCCGCCAGTGTGGCTAATAAAGGAGTGTACGTTGTTAATTATGTCACAGCAGAGAGGTGGGAAGGTGGAATACATTGGAATAATGGGAGGAATGATATAACAGTGGGCTTTTAAATTCCTTGGCCTTTTGTATGTGTAATGAAGGGTGTCTGTGGATGTGTGTGTCCACTCAGACACAGGGCCTGTCAAACGTTCATAAAGATAAAACAAACAACCCCCCCACACACACACACACACACACACACACACACACACACACACACACACACACACACACACTCTCTCTCTCTTTCTCTCTCCCCCTCACACACAAACACACACACATACACACATCCTCTCTTTCTCTCTCCCCCACACACACACACACACACACACACACACATCCTCTCGTTCCCTCCCCCCCCACACACACACGGTAACACTGAGAGGCGTGAGAGTCGGAGGGTATGTCTAAGTAGCGCGGTCGTGCCTGGTTTTCCAGATCAATGATGTGTGGCTGGGTGATCGATGTGAGGGCTTAGCGGAGTGGAGAGAGCTAATGGGCAGGTCAGTGGCTCAGACACATCCTGGCTCTCCCTGCCTATTACCACTACGTCTGTTAATAGCCTCACCACACTCCACACTCCCCTGTTGCTCACACACACACACACATACACATGCATACACAGACGCTTGGATAGTAGGAGGATTGCAAGGAAGGAGCACAGCCAAGCATGCTCAATACACAGACCTACTCCTTACTTCCCTTTTTAACCCATGTCTCTTCCACACATCTCTTTTTTTCCCTCAGTATTAGTTTCTTTTTCTGTTTTGTGGCCTTTAACCTGTGTTTACAGCAAGGCTTTGGAGCTACACCATATGGTGGTGCATATGCATGTATGTAAATAAGGGGAGGGGCAGATAAGCAGCATATTTAGAGCCATGTAAAGTAAATATGAAAGAGATTACTCTGCAACCCTCATTTAATCTCCTCAAAGTCTACTCTAGCACACACAGGCCTGAAGACAGCCCCTCCCCTGCATTTCTAACTGGCTGAAGGATGTGCAAGTGTCTCGTGATTGGTCCTGTGTGGCTATCAGTTAGACGATGTCTGGTGGTGTTTGCCTTGATGGCTAGGGTCTGGGGTAAAGGGTCAGGCAAGCAAAAAACTGTTTAGTCTCTATCACTAATTGGACTGTATAAGTACTTTTGCAGTTTAAGTTGGTGATGCTTTGTTTTGGATCTCAATATTATATTTGTCTATTATTTTTTTTACAGAATATATTACAGTATACTTTTTTTTGGTAATGTCATTTGAAATTTTAAAATGGGGGTACACTTATTTTAAGCTTAACAAAGACCAGATTTATTGTAGGGGCATTGTATTCAGTTGCATTAGACTCTACCTAATAAACTGGTAAATACAAATATTTTCTTGTTGTTACCACCTCTTGGTATATCTTTACAAATAAAGATATCTTGATTCCTTTAAACTTTGTTTTCGATTCCTTTAGATTTTGTTTTTGTTTCCTTAAACATTTTTTTTCATAACAATGGCTTAGGGTTAGGGTTATAGAATGACCAAAGCTTAAATCTTAGTTTATTTTCTACTAGATCGCATTTAGAGCTACAACAATTAATCAAGAAAATAACTCTATGCTTTCTTTCTGCTGGTATTATATTATTCCTATGTGTAGGACAGCTGTGCACACAGCTGTGTGGCAACACCATGATGACAGCAGGTCAGTTAGCAAGGTAAAAAACAGAGCAGGCCCTCACTCATCCTTGTTATTTCTCCCTTTACTCACTCTGTCTTTCCATCCATCCATCCATCCATCCATCCATCCATCCATCCATCCATCCATCCATCCATCCCTCTCTCGCTCTCTCTTTCTCGCTTAACCTGTCACTTTGCGTAGCCCCTCTTATGTCTTCTGTGTAGCATCTGATCTGCATGTTAATTACCTCTATCACCTTAATTTAATATCTGCCTGGGAAGAATGTGGAACACACCCCAGAAGTAATTCACATGCCCTGCAGCCCTCACTCACATAAGCATATGCACATATGCTTGTACATGCACAGACATACACAAAGCCTATTGGTTTTCTTCTGCAGTTTTGTGCTTGTTTAGATAATTGGTTTGCTGAGGTGTTGTATGGGTGATGAAGGTAGGAGGCAAAGCCTAGGATAGTCTGGATACTAGGCTCGGAATAAAAAGGGGGCCCAGGCAGGATGTCCACAAGGGGGGCTGAAGTCTTTTCTAACCCATCCTTTCCGAGTGTGTCTCCCCATGGCGAAGGCTAAAAGCGCTGCCACTTGTCGTCCACATAATGGAGGCGAGGCAGGAGGTGGGGGGGGGGGAGTTTCTGCCATTTGTCTTTGAGAGAAGCAAGGGAGTTCAAAAAGGAGGTGAATGAGCCATTCTTTTTAGATGCCGAGGGGGAGGAAAGCGTGCATGCTTTCACAGGGCTGAGCAATTCATCCACCAGACGCTCCTTTCCCCCGTCAATGTGCATACTGGCGTGCACAAGATGTATATGCTGACACACACACACACACACACACACACACACACACACACACACACACACACACACACACACACATACACAGCATTTCACTAGGTAGAGCGGGAGTGAGTTGTGAGTTTACAAGGTGTGTGATTCCATCATAGCTCTAATAATTAGAACCATTTTTATTACAATCTCTACACACACACACACACACACACACACACACACACACACACACACGCGCTCTTTTTCTCAGCCATGCTAAACGGCTGTGTCTCTAGTGGCTGATAGATTGTAATGAATGTAACAGCAGTCAGATCCTTCAAAAGCCTCTCAAAAGCTTAAGCCCCTTTATTAAATTAAGCTAACGATGCCTAAGGCCAGGTCTGCCGCTGAGAGAGAGAGAGAGAGAGAGAGAGAGAGAGAGAGAGAGAGAAATGGTGCATAGATAGGTAAAGGCCTCAAAGATAAGGAGGCGGGGGAGGAGGCAATGTTAGGAACAAGGATGTAAAATGACAAGTAGTCAAATCAATGGGGGATGGTGGGAATGGGTGCCGTTTTGCATCAAGAAAAGGTGGAGTAGGTAAAGAAGGGCTGGTGAAAGAGGACAGGAGTAGGAGAGGAATACCCTGCAGCCTCCCATAGTTGCACAGTGGTGCACCTGCGGCTGAGAAGAGGAATAGCAATTAGCAAAGGTTCATTGTTGGAGATTCACAGTGCAAATGTGTATTTTTGATAGTCGGTAACGAAAACATAAATGTTTAACCACTCTGTGGACATTTTAAAGCCTTTTTCAGACTCCTTAGGTCATATGTTAATTACACTTTGTGATAAAAGCTGTTTAGGATATAAAAAATGTTTTCCCAGTATTCTGTTCCTCTTTTGGGAAGGGTTGAAAATACTGCTTAGCTGATTGGATAAACCATCTGTCTATCACTACCTATGTTGGTGATAGACGGGCCAAATCAACCAATCAGATCAACGAAGCGTATGAAAACACAACCACAAGCCAGGCTACCCCTGCTGCTGCAGGCAAAGCATAGCTTGTTAGCTCAGCGAGCAAGCAACAGGTCGGTAAAGGATATTTGCAGTTTGTGTAATGAGAATTTACGAATAAAAGGCACCATTTCAGGTTCCCGGTCCATATTCCAAAAGAAGGATCCTTGAGAAAAAAACATTAGCTGATTGGATACACCATCTGTTGCTTCTCGTTGTGTCATACCTAAACCAGCCTCAAAACAAACGCTGATTGGTTGGTCGTTTGGCGAACGGCTCCAAATTTTCTCTATCTCAAGATGCCAGACTGATCTGCGAGTGGAAAACTGGAGCTCGCGAGATCAGGACGGTCTCACGAGGCTAAATGCAGTCATGCTGAGGGATCAAAACATAGTTGTGAATATTAATGTGATGCTGGAGATGTGATTTTCTTATAATGAATTATCCCTAATAGCAATGACTAATCCCCAGAATTGACTAAATATTAATAACTCATTAGTGATCAGGGATAAAAAGACTAGAAAATGACTAATTAACTAAAAATGTAGTAATCAGCTAAGACAATTTAATACCTAAATGACTGATTATTTGACTAATTGACCAGAAGGGGCTGCCTTGGTGTCTAGAGAGCTGTCCTGGGGGTAGCATGTGTACAGACAGCAGGCAGATCAAAGGCTGAGGTCTCGGTGCGGCATCGTTAGTCAGGATACCTTGTCTACCTGCTCCCTCTCGCTCTCTCTTGCAGGTCAAGTAGAGGTGAGGGATACACTATCACTTGGATGAAAGACAAGACATGCTGACATTATCCCGAACTGCACAAATGCATCGTCACACACATACACACACACACACACACACACACACACTGACTCACTCACTCACTCGTATACAAGAACAAAGATCATGCCTCTTAAAGGGTAGTGTTTCTTTTCAATGTGTGCTGTGCCTTTTGTGAGCATGGGGAAGTAGGCTGTGGCATTCATAATTAGACTTGGATTTGATCCAATGCATTAAAGCAATTAGCAATTTACAGCACAATCTGAAAAGGGCCTCATCCCACTTCCTCCCCAGCCATCACCTGCTTAATCCTCAGTTTCATCCTTGGCTTTGGGAGCACACCCTGCTTACAAGTGTGGCTTTGATTTTACAGCCTGTGCAGTCACTGGTATCTAATCCACAGTAAAACCATTAATAAGCCAGGCAGGGGTAGAGGTTGTCAGCTGAGGCTTCTTTGGGATTTTGGTGGGTGGCTGTCCCCTTGTGGACACTTGGTGGAATTACTCTCTCCTTTTTATTAACCTACTGTATACTGTAAGGTCATGCAATATTAGTAACAAGCAAAACAAAGGGGTCTTATTCATCGAGATTTAAGATATTTATTAGTATGGACCACTTATATGATCATATGATAGTAGCTTCACATCACATGTTTTTGGATATACTAATATCATAACTAGTATAATAGGTAGTATAGGAAGTATTATTTGAGAAATTAAATTATGTACAGCAAGTTTAGTGTGAACACACAATTGAGGACAAAGACATCAATTACAGAATAAATCCTGTAGTGTTTCTTTATGTAGTTACCATAGGACTATTTTAAAAAAAATAAGCCATAGTCTGCTTTGTATTTTGCATGGTAGCATCACAAATCTGCAGAAAATGTCTTCATTAATCAGTTAATTCATTATTCACTTCTCAGATCATTGCAGTTCAAATCTAATTATTATTATTAGCATTGTATGAGAAAGGCAACATAGGCTATTAAAACATTATAAACAAACACCAATAGTTAGGCAACGGTGTCAGTCAAAACATGACTACAACATGATTGTTCTTTCAGAATATTGGATGAATTATAAACGAATGGCTATTCATTTGGTGTCCTTTTATTTGTCATATTGAACTTGTAGATATAAGTTAGTCACAGATGTGTGGTTATTTTTACTAACAGGAAGTGACTCTTTCCATCCCGGTTGGGGATGGACGATACATTCTTTATCCTATTGGGGGACAATGCGGGGTCAGCCCTGTGGACTGGAGGCGTGACGGGGGGAGCAGGTGCTTCTATCCCCCGCCCCCCTCAGGCTCGTCTGTCTGTCTGACTGTCTGTCCGGCCCCCGCCGGAGAGGAAGCCCCACCTCCTGGCTCCCAGCAGCCGGCCGCCTCTCTCCTCCTCTCCCCGGCGCTCTGCTTTGCTCCGTCCCTGTGGCCTCGCTAGGCGTCGGAGCTTCCTGCGTGACAACAAAAGTGCAGACTCTCTGTTCTTGACGGAGGGATGGATCCGCGCTTTCACCGCTAACGGAGGGAGACATTTACTAATTTATTAACACTGGATTAAGCCCATACTTGTTTGCGGTGAGTAATTCTGTGTAAATCTGTAGTTATGTTTTCAAACCCGGTTGTATGTGTAAACGAGCGAGCATACAACGACGGTTTTGTTAAGGAAGTCATTACGATATCGAGGAAACGGGTGCTAGTTTTTTTCTCTTTTTTTCGAAGGTCGGTGCCTAGCCCTTGTGTATGTACGCGGGTGTGCGTGCTGCGTGCTGTGTGTGTGTGTGTGTGTGTGTGTGTGTGTGTGTGTGTGTGTGTGTGTGTGTGTGTGTGTGTGTGTGCGTGCGCGCGCGCGCGTGTGTGTGTGAAAATGAGAGACAAGAAAGACAAGGAAGAGTCAGTGCAACTGAAAGAGAACGAAAGAAGAGCCACTCCGGTGCGTTCAGATGGCGATTTTAAGCTGTTTTTCCCCATATGCCGTCTTGTTAAAGGGTTTCAGACAATTGTGTTTTTAAAATGCAGATTATCCTAAATGACTGAAAGGAATAGTGGGCGACCGCCACCCCTTCAAATTAACTTCTTGTAACATTGTTACCCGGTGCGCTGTTGTGATAATTATGTAAAGCACAGCCCAGAGGGTTTCTGCGTAACGTAACGCTCACTGTAGGCCCTTTATGTAAAATTGTATTATTGGCTTTACTTGGCTGGTAATTCGTAGTCTCCAGTCATGCTGGCTCCTTTAAAATTATTGGAGAGCGTCTGGTCAGGGCTGCTCCTACAGAGCAGTAAAAGCCTGTCTTTGAAAGGGGCATTTTCTCTGCATTAATGTGACTGTGACTGCGATAGTGACACATGTTGACCATTTGGTGCTCTCGGGTGAAGTGTGTGTGTGTGTGTGTGTGTGTGTGTGTGTGTGTGTGTGTGTGTGTGTGTGTGTGTGTGTGTGTGTGTGCGCGTGCGCGCGCGTTGCGTGCGTGCGGCGTGCGTGCGGCAGGTGGAGCGTGTTGAATCACTTCCCACGCGCTCCTTCACTTCTCTTGAACTGCAGGCGCGTACAACAGCTGCTTCTGTAGGGAACACACACAAACACACACACGCACCACTCATCACGCTCATCACACACACCTCTCGGGTTTAAAACACGGTCCACAAACATAGCCGTGGAGCAACAGGCTTTACTGAGCACACTGTGCTGCGGGTTGAGTTTATCTGCAGCCAGTAGGAGCCTTGTTGTGTGTTTTAGCTGCTGCTGATAAGGTTTGCCATAACTGCAAGTGCAGGGAATTAGAGCCTCCTGGTTTTTATAGTGAGACTGTCCTACTGATGTCTTTAACAGCTACTGGTGCTGGAAATAGGTCATTCATTACTTGGGCATCTGTCTGCCATGTACCGTACCTGTGTGCTGTCATTTTGTGCATATTGTGGTATATCCATTATTATCTTACTGGTACTTATATGGCTTACAGCCTGGTTTTCTAAGACCCCGGAAATGGCTTACAGCTGCACAATGTTCCGAAAATTACACTATGGGGGAAATACAAATGAATGAGAGGGCACATTTATTTTCATCCGTTCACAATGGAAGACAATAGATGCATAGCTATATAGTAAGATATTATTGTTCTATTTCACTTGTTGCTGAAATGTGGAGTTTAAGTTTCACCTACTCGATTACCACTCACAGAGTTCCAAAGAAACAAAAAACATTTTACATATTTTTATGTGGACAGTAACTTTTGATAATTCTTTATTTCAGTATAATAGACAATCATGATCTCACCAAGGAGGCTGTGGCCAAGTGTCTATTTGTAAGGTACCAGGTGTCAAAACAGAAATTGAAATAAATAAAATGCCCAGTGTAGTTTTGTTGTGGATCCAGGAATTTGAGCATTTTTGCTGTTTTTCTCATGAATATGGATTTAATGAATGAATGGGTGTCAATCACTATGTGTATTTTGATGAAGATCTTGATCCAGATTAAGCCATAGTGGATGTATGTGCTCTCAAAGGGCTTTCAGTGATTTATCTTCTTTCTGAAGTTGAACTATCACCTTTACCACTGATGGCAGCCACATGTCACCACTGCACTATAACCACTTACATACAGAAAACCTTCCATACTGTATGAACACATACACTTAACCTAGCATTTGACTCGTGACTGCTGTCACAGGATAATCTCTGATCACCGCTTTTCAGCATTATGTGTCTTCTTAACCAACAGTATTATACTAATGTAAACTTTTTTAAATATATCTTCAGAAAACAGTAAGAGAATAGAATAGTTGTTGTCATGTCTCAGTGTTTTTTGTTGTTGTTGTTGTAACCACATAACTCTGAGTCTGTGGAGCAGAACAGTGAGCATGCCAGGGAGCTGCTAGATTAGGATCAGTCACTGCTACAAGATATGGGAGCTACAAGTTTGTAGAGCTTGTAACAATTCCAAATTTTGCTGAACAACTAATTCTCTCTGAAGTCATTGCGATTAACAATATAATTGTCTATTTCAGTCAAATTTAAAAATATTTATTTAATTATATATTACTTTTTTAACAAATTAAAGTTTTGAATGAATTCCAGGATATATTTGTTGGTTATATATCACTGTTATGTTACCCAGAATATGTATTAACACAAATACACAGCCTATGAAGTAAACCACGCCTCATTATTATCATAAAACATTTTTTCTAACTGTATCCCCCTTGTCATTTTTGTTGTGCCAACAACTAACAATTGAAATAATAATAAAAATACAGTATATAGTCTGACCAATAACTACTTATATAATTATAATTTGGCATATCTAAACAAAATCAACACTTAGCAGCAACAATCATAGCCAATAGGACCTTAACTAATGTGAGCAATTAACTGCGGTTAAACAAAGAAACTGCGATGATGTAAAAAAAAAAAAAATAATATGATTTTGACTCATGGCATAGATGTTAACTAAAACTGGATATAGATGGGGTAGGCAGTGAGTTGGCCAATGTAAAGCATGTTGGGCCTGTCTGCCTGCTATGCTGTGCACACTGTCTTTTTGTAATCAGACACCACAGTATACTATATGGTAAATTGTATCCTTATTGTGAACTATAAAACAACTTCTCTGTGCAGTTTAGATTATTCCCCAGACATCCACTTTGCCTACGACAATGTAAGAGAACAAACCAGAATAGTGAAATGTTCTCCAAAGTGATTTGACATATGTTGACATTTAAACTCTGACCACTAACATTTCCCAAACATTTCCCAAACATTTCCCAAGGCGTCAGAATCATCTTGATTTGCGTGTCATAGTAATAGCAAACAACTTGCAACAAACACATTGTTCAGTGGCAGAAATCTCCGATCTGGATCTTCTTCTTCTGAAATGCAAAGTGTTCTTTATCCGCCTACCAAATTTCATGAAAATAAACTTTTTGTCAGCTCCTATTTACAGAGCGACAAACCAAGTTACGGCAACAAACACACCCTCCTTGGTAGAAGCTGCAAGTTGGCTAACTTTCCGTTGATTTGTCTTCCCTTGTCAACGACTCACATGTGTCTGATGGTTCAGGACATGATAAGAGTGTGATTACTTATGCAAATCTTACTCCAAGGAACCGAATTTTCTCGCTTATGATTTGCTATTTAAAACGAGTTGAACCCTTATACTGTGATGCCAACTTTACTAGGTTGGCATGTTTTCAGGTGTCGTCGTGCTGTTTGTCATGCTGCGGTAGCCTGCAGTGCTGTGAGTGTCTGGGGGCTAGACGGCAGCTGTGTTGAGCAGAGTGTTGGTGACAGTTTGTCTGTGGCAACAGCACCTGGCTCTGTTTAGAGAGTGATTAGGAGAGTCCCAAGCAGCTCCCCATACTGTTTACACAAGGAGCCTGGAGTTAAAGGTGACCCACTTTGCATTTCCTTATCAACAGCCCCCCCTTGATAGCTTTGAATAGCACAGACTGTAGCGAGGCCTTTGCATGAGTTTACCTAGTTCCCTATTAGAGAGAATGGGATGTGTTGACTGGGCGAGGCTTGGATTTGACTAGCATTACAACAATGTCCTGAGGTGGTATGAAAATGTGGGTGCACAGTGCATGCTGCTCTTTTTGTTTGTCAGGGCAGGGCCGCTGTGTGGTCTGCCTGTGTGATGAAAGACAAACCACTGTTGGATGTTTAGGAAATACAGGCCAACGTGTCTCTATCTCTTCTACCACTTCTCTCTCTCTTTATTTGTCTGCTCTCTTTCTCTCTGTTCATCTTTCTTCTTCTGTCTTCTTAGCTAGAACTCTCCAGGTACGCTTGTTACATTTTGTGGCAGTAGGCCCCGTTTGATGCCTTTTCCTTTTTAGATGGAGAGAATAAGTGCGAGTGATTGTGTGTGTCTAATCTTCCCCTACTGGGTGTAAAAACCGGTAATAAAGGTAAGCTGTAAATGTGGTGACTAGTGAAGACAGCTGAACAAACAGGTCATAAAGTATTTATCTGAATGGAAGACGAACAGATATGTGGGTGGACATACGCCTGTACAGACAGACAGATTCAGAGGAAAATGTTGTGAAGTAGATAGCCAGAGAACCAAAAACTTCCTGTGGTTCATGACTTTTGTTCTCATTCTTACTGCTTTTGCTCCATATGTCACTGATAAAGCTGCTTATCACTGTGAATGTGTGTTTACTTTTCCTGTGAGAGAGCAAGCCTAACGTGCTCTGTAAGCTGGGCCTGTGTAGAGACGCATGTCCCTGTCACCCAGCATCGCCATTAAACAATACTTCATTTTTGTGCATTTTTTCCCCCGTGAAAATAAATCGCAATGCAAGCCTCTTGAATTGAGGCAGACACACGCTGGTCTTTCTTCGTGGTCATGAAATCCCTTGCTGCAAGACCCATTCCCTGAACCACATAGGACATGTGCTGCTTTCATATCCAGTGTGATTTCATTTAGACAGGAGCACACAGCACAGTGTTCAGTGGAGTTAATTACCAGCAACCTTTTCACAATGTTAACTTTGTTTGCATTCTCAATCTTTAGCTTGGATTAAATTGTCTGAGGGCAACTGAAAAAAGAAAACATTTTCATTCACACACAAAAAAAGTCAGCGTTGCTACAGCCACCGGACCAAACTGTGTTTGAGATACAGAATCTTTAGAATATGTGTGTGAATGTTTGAGTAGCTGATGTTTGCTGCTGTCGTTTTCATACACCAGTGACTGATAAGCATTAGCCAAACAAACCCAACACAGGCAACATGAGAGCATTAGATAAGCGAATCATACACACTCAATACTGACCATTCTTGACTATTGCCCTCACCAAATGGGGCCTCTTTCATTCAGCATTTATTGGTGTGTGTCCTCTGCATGTATCATACTGTGTGTGTGTGTGTGTGTGTGTGTGTGTGTGTGTGTGTGTGTGTGTGTGTGTGTGTGTGTGTGTGTGTGTGTGTGTGTGTGTGTGTGTGTGTGTGTGTGTGTGTGTGTGTGTGTATCTGTCTTGTCTTTGTGCTTTCTCCAGTCACACTCTCACAGTATAACCCAGCATTGTGCTAAAGGCTACTCTTCAACAAAGGCCTTTTCTTTTGCTATCATCATCATCATCTCTTTTTCCCTCTATCTGTGTCTGCTTCTATCTCTTTTTAACATGTCTGTCTGTTTCTCTCTCTCTCTCTCTCTCTCTCTCTCTCTCTCTCTCTCTCTCTCTCTCTCGGTCCAAGATTTCTGCTATATCAGCTGACTGTCATAGTGTGTGCCTGTTTGTTAGTATGCCTCCTTGTGTATGAGGGCAAGGTCAGAAATGTGCCTGAAGAAGTGAAGGGGGGCTTTGTGGCCATGTGTTTTAATCAGATTATGGACAGAGCTGCATGCCTGTGTTGGTGTAGGCCACAGTTGCCGTGTCAAACGTGCTTTAACACAGAAGATCTAGTTGCCAGCTCAACTTGTTTTAGTTGGCTGGTATTTGCATTACTAAAGGGTATCCATTTTCGGGCACTGTTCTTTTAAAAAAACAAAATCTAAATAGATCAAATAAATACTCCGGAAAGAAATATTCCACATGAAAGCCATTGCATGGCTTTCTAGTAGCATTAAATAAATGATATTCTGCATACATGTGTTTTGGAAATTGACTCTCAAGCTGCTCATAAGGCTGCAACTACTAACCACTTTTATTATCATTAAATCTGCATGATTATGTTTTCATTTAATTGTTTGGTCTGTGCCAAAAAAATAGTGAAAAAAGGCCAATCACAACTTCACAGCGCTCAAGGCGATATCTTCAGATGTCTCCTTTTTTCTGACCAAAAGTCCAAAATCAGAGGTATTCAGTTTGCTCTGATATATGCTAGAAGCAGGAAATCCTCCTATTTCCAAAGTAAGAACCTAAGGAATTTGTGCACTTTTTCATTATTCCTGCTTAATAAATAACAAATTATTCATCAATTATCAAAATAGTTCTCAATTATCTTTCTGTTGGTAAATTAGCCGACTAATCGTTTCCGCTCAACCTTAATCCAAGGTCATGTGAAACATATTGTAATTGTGTAAATCTAATCTTTAAACAAAATCTTGATTTCTTAGATATGTCCCGTATAGACTAGGGAAGTCATGAAGATTTGTGCTTTAGAAAGAATGGGTCATTCATTTATCACCACAGTGCACACTCATCATAGGCCTGATTTTGATGGGTTGCCCACATTCCACTGGTCTAGCTAACAATCAAGCAATACTAATGCTAAAGTTGATTGTAATCGTACTCTAAAAATTAGATTTTCAGGAACGCATGAGCCATTAAGAATAATCTGGTTTGACCCTCAAAAATGTTGTAGAATAGTCAAATTTTTCAATGAGCTTCTATTCTACAAATAAGTGGTCAAATACTTGAAAGAATAAAGGACACCACGGGTCTCAGCTTCGCAGTCGTTGTGGCTATTCGCTGAGATGTGTGGCCATGGCGACGGCGGGTTGTCTTCCTTGTCTGAGGAAAGAGGTTCACTCATCAGTCCATACAACATACACACATTCTGACACAAGCGGGAACACACACACCAATTATGCGTGTGTGTGTGTGTGCATGTGCGCGTACGCGCGGTGGAGCCACTTGGGAGTCAGGGCCCATGCAGAGCACTTGGAGTGCTAATTAGGCAACCACAACCCAGCAGAGTACATCACATAGAGAAAGAGAAAATAGAGGGGAGAGAAAGGTTGAACAGAGGATAAAGTGAGGGGTGCATGTAGGGGAGGTGGCGAAAACCGTGCTCTTCTCCTGAAGAGGCTTGTGGAGGGAGAGAGAGGGAGAGAAGGAGAGAGAAAGTTGCAAGATGATGATAACTGCAACATGTTACATGCGGTGATGTCCCCCGGGCAGTCCCCAGGCAGTATAGAACAATACAATTTATCCAGGTCTGTGTGGGCTGTGTGCATCACAGGTGCAGAAACCATGATACGCTCCATGGCAGATCCTTCTTTGCACGCATTTGCTATTATTTGTGCTTAGAGTATATGTGATACGTGCAACATCTGTCATATCTCCCTGACCTGCAGGGAAGAGCCTTTTCCTGTCTATGTAGCAGATGAGGTTGATTAAAAGAAAGAGTTGACAGGACCTGATGATGATGATGATGATGAAGATGAAGAACTGACTCTACCTCATCTCAGTCCAACAGCTGGGCTGGGGCTGAAGCTGGCCCTCTCATCAGGGGAGCGGCAGGGCTGTGTCCCCCTCAGCAAGAGGCTACAGAGGGCACAGCCATACAGACAGCAGCTTGACTCCTGGGGCATGGTCCACAAAGAGCCAGAGTCACAGACAGAAGGCTTGTGTGTGTGTGTGTGTGTGTGTGTGTGTGTGTGTGTGTGTGTGTGTGTGTGTGTGTACACGTGTGTGTACATGTGTGTACGTGTGTGTGTGTTCACACTCTCTAAGCAGCGTTGTGAAGCGTAACCAGACGGTTCTGTCATACGCCCACACTGGTGTCTCAGAGAACACAGCCACACACTCCCTAGATGACATGCGTACACACACACACAACCCCAGCAACCCCTACCACAGCCGCTATGTAATTAACAGACAGAGGAAATGGCGCTGTTGGGGTGGGTGAGTCGGATGCAGGGAGGAGGAGAAGAGAGAAAATCCTCTCAGCTCGTGCCTACCCTCAAGACACAATCTGCTTCTCTGTGGCTGTGTGTTGGAGAATTAAAGTGAAGATAGGGAGAGAGATGCCGGCTGGTCTTTTGAAATCTCTGTTATTGTTGCGAGCTGCTGGCAGGCAGTTTGTGGGGGGGGGAGGAAAAGGAAGAGAAGTAGGAGGTGAGGGATGAATAATAAGGTGTGCGCCCACATGCACACTCACATACACAACCGTATCATTTAAAGTCACAAGGTAAAAGACAGGAAGACTGCTCTCTTTGCAAAGAGGTGTGTGTGTGTGTGTGTGTGTGTGTGTGTGTGTGTGTGTGTGTGTGTGTGTGTGTGTGTGTGTGTGTGTGTGTGTGTGTGTGTGTGTGTGTGTGTGTGTGTGTGTGTGTGTGTGTGTGTGAGAGTGAGAATGGGTTGAAGATGGTGACAGGCAGCGAGCTAGGTCAGAGGGAGATGTACTCTTTTCTCTGCTGCTCAGACGCAGGCAATACTCTCCAGTTTTTTTTCTTGATTGATCTCTTGCTCTCTCTCGTTCTCTCTCTATCTCTCTCTCTCGTTTTCTCTCTTTCTCTCTCTCGCACCCCCCCCCCCCCTCTCTTGTTTCTCGGTCTCCCTTTTCTTTTTCCCTCCTTTCTTCTTTTCTCTCTCATATTCACCAGTGTAATTGTCGCCTTTGATTCTGCTGTGACGCTGTTTCAGGATTTCTCTGGTATTAGGATTTTCTCTTCTCTTTGGTATGGAGTAAAAGAGATGGCATGCATGTGCACAGACATTTACTCGCAGGTGTGCGTGCGTGTGCAAACACACATTCACTCTCACACATACACATCCGTTCTACAGTGCCTTAGGGTAGATTTCTCTGACATCTCATCTCAGAAGTCAAACAAACCTGGAACTACCAGAGCAGGTTTGTGTGTGTGTGTGTGTGTGTGTGTGTGTGTGTGTGTGTGTGTGTGTGTGTGTGTGTGTGTGTGTGTGTGTGTGTGTGTGTGTGTGTGTGTGTGTGTGTGTGTGTGTGTGTGTGTGTGTGTGTGTGTTTTCAAGACAGAGATCGTGACATGCATCTATTTGTACAGTTAAGCCCTGGTATTCATGTGTAAGAACATTTACAGCTGCTATTGAGTTAGGGTTCCTGCTCTCTCATTTCACCTACATGAACCACATTTGATTTATTTTTTTAAATGCCTGCTAGTCCAGCTTAAAAATCATGCTAGGTTGGTGTCATCCACATTGCTGCATCAATGGTACAATGGTAATTTGTTTTGTCTATCTACAGTATATGTAGTCAGAAGTTTCTTTAATGCTGAACCTCTTATATACCCTCCTCCCATCCTTTTTATCCCCCTGTCAGCACATCTTTAGCCAGCTAGCAAGTCAGTCAACCTTTCATGAGGACATGTACTCATCAAGCCGACTCTAAATCCCTCCTGTATCGGTGACTGGGCTACTTACTCTAGGTAATTTTATCAGCGTGGATGTTTGAACCTGTGTCCTCTGGTTGAAGTATGCTTTCCCACTGAGTGATGTCTCCATTTTTTAATACCTGCACTGTGCTATCATAGGCAACTGTGATCAGAGTTCATAATCTGAGCCATAAGGGGGTTTCCTCTTATCTATGACCACATGGTAAAAGCTGTTGCTTATCTCGATAATGTGTTGGAGGCTTGCTGGCCTGCAGCTTCTCACCTAACCAGTTCCCAAAGGCCACATCTTGTATCCAATTCATCCCTGCAGTATTTAGAACTGGTCTCCTGACAACAAAAAGCACTAAAAATGTCCAAAGCCCACTGTGTAAGCTAATTTCAGTTGTCAGTTGTTTGCTAATCATAACAACAAATTTGGTTTGATTCACAATAAAAGCCTTCCAATAGGTTTCTGGTGGAAACAGTTTAATATTAAGCAGCCGTAAATGTTTGTTTTGTATTAGCAAATACAGCTCTTGATAGTACAGCAAAGAAGATATTATCAGAAAACACCAAGGGTGCTATTGGTTAGAGTAAAGAAAGAACAGAACAGGAATGTAGGAGTGGAACAAAACACCAAACCACAGAGACTGTGTTTCACCGGAGCTACGAAAGTATTCAAAGCTGAGCACAGCAAGACTTTTAGAGTTCTTGAGTTTATTATGTTGACATATTTATTGTTCATTTGAGGGAAGACACTGACCAGTTTGGCTCCGTTCCTAAGCAGCAACGCAATATTGTGGCATAGCTGAAGTGTTCTACAGTGTACCAAGCCACTGGAAAAGAAGCATCTACTGAACCAGTAAAGTAAAGCATGGATATACAGTGTAGGCAGAACAGTTCCACTCCATGCTGTGTTGAACTTGGCCAAGCCAGGTTGGTGGCTGGATCGGATAGATGGGCCAGCGTCACTGCCCTGCTAGTTTTAACGAGCTGATAGGCAAATCCCTTCCTGGTTAAAGATTAACCACAAGCTAGAGCTGCCACTGCATTATCTCCCCGCTGGTCGGGCCGTACAGGAGCCAAGAGGTTTGTTTGTTTGTGTGTGTGTGTGTGTGTGTGTGTGTGTGTGTGTGTGACCATGTGCTTGTGTCTGATGTGAGAGGTGTGTGTGTGAGAGAGAGAGAGAGAGAGAGAGTAATCTGCCTTCCAACCAGAAAAAGAGTTGAACTGTGTGTTTGTTTGACTATGGGAGTTAGTGATCGGCTTTACTCCCAGCAGGGTGTTAAAACTGTGTGTTTACTGTATGTCATTTAGCAGTCAATCTGCTATGTGTGTGTGTATGGGCAGGATCATGTTTGTGTGTGGTTTGTTGTAATCTACATTCCTTTTCTTTCAGGGTTTGGTTTTGTTTTCCCTTAGGGCATAACAGCATTCAAAGGGTTAATTGCATCAGGAAGCTTGGTGTGTAAGAGACTCCTTTTGACCCTTGGGTTGTCAGCAAATATGTTTACATTTTTGCTACAATCCCAAAATATAAAATGTCTTTGTACTGCTTGCATTAAGGTTCTAAAACTATCAAGTGGATACAGCCTTTGTCCTTTTCATAATCCACAGCAATATCATTTAAAATCTATTTTCCTTTTGTGTATCACTGGATTAAAGGACTGTGACACATCTACATAGGACTCCCTCTGATTAACTGGGAGACAGTGCCATCTGCTGGATGTCTGAAGAACATAGAGCCAGAGACTGCGTACAATACTGAGCAAGAGTGTTGTAACGGAGTGATGTTAAGAGGTAGCGGCAGGCTCACTTATCTGGAAATTCACAAGACATAACTCATCCTGGGTTGCTTAGATCATGCAATTCATCATTACTTACTTACTCTTAAAAGAGAGCCTTGATTTGCGTGGCTTTTGTTTTAGTAAGAAAAAGTAGATGCACAGCAGAGAGAGGTCTCTCCTGTTGTTTTTTTTTATCTTCAGTGCCTTTGAAGTAGTAAGTGTTCAACCATGCTATGGTAAGCTATGAGCTTTCACCTGCAGGGTTACGTAGATTTCTCTGCTGCTCTTCTCTTCTTGTATGTTTTGGGCACAAGAGTGGAGAGTCGACAGGAAATAAGGGAAGAGAGATGGAGGATAAAATGCAACAAAGTTGGTCAACCCCCAGGCCCCTAGGACGCCCCCATGAGCTACACTCTGAGTACCAGCAGAGTGAGAGTGAACAAGCATCATTTTTGGGAAAGCTAAGTAAGCACCTGCAACCCCCTCAGTCCCTGCCCTGCTATGATATGGTCTGCTGCTGTGGTTGCTTCATACATGCTTCTTCAGACAGACAAGATTAACGCAGACAGCACAGAGACACTCTTTTTCCAAAACAGTGATCCTCGCTATGCGAGACAGGAAAGGGGCGAAAGAGTGAGAAAACGACAGAGGAGAGTGTGGAGGTCCTGTGCTTTCTCAGGGGAGTCCTGCGGAACAGAAAGGAGCTTTGTTGAGAGGTGGCCTTTGGCACAATGCTGGCCACCGTGTAGCTTTACCCCACAGATAATCTCTCTCCCTGTCAACGCTCTCGCTCCTTCGCTGTTCTGAGAAAACTAGCAAGTGACGGAAGGAGGAAATGACTAAAGAAACGACTCATTCACACCCATGCAATGACAGCAGGATGGACAGAGGGGAAGTCAAACCCACGCTTTTACCCTTTTCCTGAGCCCTCCACCCCCGAACAACTATTATGCATTAGTCTCCTTCACCCTGATAAGAACTCGTAATAGGAGTACGTGTGTGTGTGTGTGTGTGTGTGTGTGTGTGTGTGTGTGTGTGTGTGTGTGTGTGTGTGTGTGTTTGTGTACTGTTTGATTGCACATTTTTGGTATGACTTCCTTGTTTGTATATAATGGTAAAGGTTTATTTAGAGAGAATGGATTTCATTACCTTTTTGTTTTGTATGTGTTTGCCTTTCTCTTACTTTAATTTTACTTGAGGATCATTTTCCCTTGTGACAGAACAGCTTTGCTAGGCAAATTGAATTGAATTGAGGCAGATATTCTCACACAAAAGGTTTTCCCTCTTATGCTGTTGGGCTTGACACAGGCCAGGACATGTCCTATTTCTTTCTCTTTCTCTTTTCTTCTTGCTTTTTGTGTCTCAAAAAGGGAAGGGCGCCTCACATATTTAACCTACGCCCCCCCCCCCCCATCTATCCATCTATACATGCACACATACATACACACTGCCTGTCGCTCCCCAGCAATGGGGTCAGATGTGATGACCGGCTGAGCACTCTTCCCTCCTCCTCTGCTCCTCTTCTCCTCCTCTCCTCTACCCTCCCCCTCCTCCCACTCGCCTTGGCAGGGCATGCATGCCTGTGTCTGTTATCTACAAATGGCTGAGGAATTATAGGTTGAGATGGGGGGAAGGAGGAGGAGGAGGAGTGTGAGGAGGGAGGGCTAGAGGGAGGGTAGAGTGGGTGGGTGGGTGCGTAAGGTCATGTGACATCGCAGCAGCTGCTAGGCTAAGAATTTCTGTTTTCTCACTTAGAGAGAGAGAGAGAGAGAGAGAGAGAGAGAGAGAGAGAGAGAGAGCATGGAGGGGAGAGATAGGCAGCATGTGTGGTGTGTTGCTTTGTTAGATAAGCTCTAAACGGTCTTTGTGAGCAGCAGAACTAGAGACAGGAAGGCAGGCAGGCAGGGAGGGAGAGAGGGTGGACGGGTGAGAGGAGATAGATAGGTGGAGAGCAAGAGAGAGAGGAGCAGGAAGATGGTGTGTGTCCGGTCGGTGGCTGCCGGTGTGTGCTGGGCTGGGCTCAACGTGAAGATGCAGCCATGGGGGATCCAGGCGGCTCCACTCCTTTGTGCAGTAAGGAGCTTCGGTCACGCTGTTAATCTATAAGGAGGGGGGTCATGAACCGCTGCCAGACCTCCGGATATGCGTGTCTGTGTGTATTTGTGAAGCTATGTGCTTATCTGTCTCTTCTTTCACTGTCGCATGTGTGCCTGTTTGTACTGTGGTTTTATGTGTGTGGTTGATACATGCTTTAAATACAGTGTACGCTATGTTAATTTTTGCAACAAGTTCCCTGTGTATTTCTTTGACTCCCTTCTTTGACTTTTACTTACTTTCTCAAGGGAGGGAGGAGCAGTACTGTGCGTCTAGACAAAGTGACATTACTGGACTAGGCAGTTGGTGTGGGTGTTTGCTTGACAGTAGTCATTGTTAAATCCCATTATTAATTGTGTGCTGGGTTCATTCTGAGTGCACTCGGTAACCGGGAGGTTATAGGCAGGACAACTCAAGAGGTGTTGGGAATTCTCTCTCATGCCTGACTTGCCGCTGTATGTGTGTCTACTTAAACAACACACACACACACACACACACACACACACACACACACACACACACACACACAGGGCTGTGCCTCTGCTCTTTTCTCAGGAGGACACATGATCTTTTTATAGCCCTCTCAGCCTCTGGGGTAAACCCAGATATAACTCCTACTTATGTAATTGTGCTATTGATATACTGTTAGTAAGCAGCTTTTATTTCAGTGAGTAGGTCTTTGTCTTAGCTGGAAGTTTACTTTGAATGTTGATTGTGTGTGTGTGTGTGTGTGTGTGTGTGTGTGTGTGTGTGTGAGTGTGAGTGTGTGTTTCGGTTCATACCTCTGCCACACACAAACTACGTGTGTGTGTGTGTGTGTGTGTGTGTGTGTGTGTGTGTGTGTGTGTGTGTGTGTGTGTGTGTTTGTGTGTGTGTGTGTGTGTGTGTGTGTGTGTGTGTGTGTGTGTGTGTTTTTTGCATCACACATGTTCTGGCATTTAGGGATTCCACTGACCTAAGGGCTGTCAACACGGTGTTACCTTTCAACACACACACACACACACACACACACACACACACACACACACACACAAGCGTAGTTTGTGTGTGGCAGAGGTATGAACCGAAACTCACACACACACACACACACACACACACACACAGAGAGGAAGGAAGGAAAGGGACAGCTGTCTTAACCCTCCTCACCCTCTCTCCCCTCCAACAACCACAAAGCTCTTATAAATGTGTGACTAGAAAGTGACATGACAAAAAAATGACCCTTTTCACTGTTGCTGCTGAGTGAAAACTAATGTCTTTATTATGTAGCATTAGCATTTTTTTTGGATTGAATTAAAGTTTTCTTTTATACTCTGTCTCAGAATCATTGACCCAAGAAATCCCACAATTTATTCAACACTCCTAAAATATCCAGCTGGTAGTATTTAAAACATCACAGTTTATTTCCTCTTACGTTGTTTTTAAGATTCTCTACCTTCCTGATTAGAGAAGGGTCTCCGTAGCACCTCTCTGTTAGCATTATTTGGATCAAACACAATTTGAATGGGACACTTTTTTTTTATAAGTGATAGATGTGAGGGAGCCAATGAGTGCTAATTTGTTTCATTTTAACAGGGAGGGCACCGGATGTGTATACGCTGAATTTGTTAACATCTACGGTACTATAATATACTGCCACTAAGAAATAAAGTCACTCTGGTGGTGTTGGAGCATGCTCAGTAGAGGTGTTGTGTAAACTCTGTGACCAGGGACCTCTGGCAGACACACAGCCAGACTGGAGCTCTTTGAGCACGGGAAGGGTGACCTGCCCTGCTAACCTCTCACCTCTGACCCTAAGCCATACAACCAAAGCCCCTCTGCCCCAGCTGTCACAAACCTAGCAGCACACTCTGCCCTGACTGTCTCTGTGTCCAAGGAAACATCCATGCGCCTCACTTGGCTTTGGACATTTCTTGCAATATATGCGTTTGTATGTACTGTGGGACCGAATGTATTTTGAAGTCCTCATGACTTAAGTGTTTTTGTTGGGTATTGTTGAACATGCATTATTGATTATAAATATTTTCCCATTCTCCTCCCTTTTGAAATTTGTAGGCATGAGCCATGAGCCAAAGTCACCATCGTTAGGAATGATCTCCACGGCGACCCGTACCACGGCGACGGTCAGCCCCCTCACCCCGTCGTCTCTCAACGGCTCCATCGTAGCCAATGGAAGCCCTGCTACCCAGTCTGCTCACTCCGGATTTGCTGCAGCCCTCCGTAAACTGGCAAAACAGGCGGAAGAACCTCGAGGTAAAGCCACACAGTCTGCGACAGGGATTTGACATTTATGACACTGTCAAGTTTGAGTCTGCTGGATGGCAGCATTTTGGCTGTATAATTAACCAAGAAAATGGTAACAATCATTCTGTGCACTAATTGTGGGGGTGTCATAAGTGTGTGTGCACTGTGCCATGTTCCATTGCTGGTTAGTTTAGCTGAGTGCAGAACTGCTAATAGCAACGGGATGATATTCACACAGGATTGAATTAGTTGGTGTCCCTGGAGATACTGGGACGAAGAGGAGCCACTCTAGTTGACCCACTTAATGTGCTGTGTGTGAGTGCACGAACGCTTGGGTGTGCTTGTCAATGTGTGATGGTGTTATAATTCCCCTTTATACATTTGTCCTTGTCAGTGTGTCAGTCACACACACACACACACACACACACACACGAAACATGCAATAGATTTCCCAACTCTCGGAGCTCTGTCCTGTGGTTGTATGAATAAGCATCAATGAGCATCAGGTGGTTGAATTGCTGGTTATTAACTCATTCAACCTTATGTCAGAAATTCTGAACTGTCCCTTTAAGGTTGAAATATGCTTGATCATATATCCATGTAAATTCTAGGGAGGCTGTTTTGGGTTTCTTTTTATTTATTTTTTTCCCTGTATATTTGGTAAATGCAAAACTGGCCTCTAATACATACAAACATACAGGTAAAACCCACATGCCCAGCATCTCTCAATCACACATAAACAAAACAAGCGTACAAAGCTGTGTGTGTGTGTGTGTGTGTGTGTGTGTGTGTGTGTGTGTGTGTGTGTGTGTGTGTGTGTGTGTGTGTGTGTGTGTGTGTGTGTGTGTGTGTGTGTGTGTGTGTGTGTGTGTGTGTGTGTGTGTGTGTGTGTGTGTGTGTGTGTGTGTGTGTGTGGCTCCATGCCTTGGCTCCAAAGAAGCCCAGCTACCCCAGCTGTCCACCCTTGCTCTGGCTCTTAAATCAGATGGTCCCCTCCTTCCTGGCTGTCCCTGGACACCTTGCTCCCCAGCCCACTACAGCCTGGGTCCCAGAATCCTGCAAATGATTTATTACAGAGAGAGAGCTCAGCCCCAACCTCTCCTCACCTCCCTCTCAATCCTTCTCCCCTTCATCTCTCGTCACTCCCTCATCCCTACATGCCAGCCCCATTACTTACCCCCTCTGTCCCTCTCAAACAGAAAAATCCACTTCCAGAGTTCATTCCTGCCTTTTCATTTTATCATGGACTCACCTTTTTTTATTGGAATTTGTCCTTCTTATCTTTGATGTGTCGTGAGAATACACATGCGCTGTTCTATTTGAAATTTACAATCTAACAAGGCAGAGAGTTCCTGTCTGTGTCTTTGTCATACAAACAGACACCAGATCCTGTCTGATTAAGCGCTACCACCTTTTTATTAAAAGCACAAAAAAGCCCCTTTGTTCTTTTAGGCCTGCTGACTGTGCCGCCTGGCTGCTGTAGGCAGTGATGTGTGGGTGAGTCAGCCGTCAGGCAGAAGAAGCAACTTTGCCCGTGTTAGGAGCACCGGCTCCGGGGTGGGCAGAGCCATGTAGCCCCTGGAGCTTCAGTCACCTCTCTGTCTGCACAGCCTGTATTTATAGGCAACACACACACACACACACACACACACACACTCTCACCCTCTCACCCTCTGGTTCATGCTTTGAGGTGAGTAGTGCAGTATATATGAGGTGCCATGACTCAGTGTACTAAGGCCCAGAGGAATTAGTTAGGTTTGACTACTAGTATCACTGCCACCGGCTGTTTGAACTGATTTAATACCCTGAGCATGGCTGCTGTTTATACACACACACACACACACACACACACACACACACACGCACACACACACACACAGAGAAACACATACATTGTCACTTGTCTGTGGTGAGTAACGAATAGCTCTGTGTACTGAGTGCTGCGCTGAAGAGGCGAGGTAATGGATAATGAGTATCAGAGCAGAATAAAAAGGACACACTCATCTCATGTACACTCGCATTTACACACACACGATAGCACACACACGTGTGTGTGCAAACACACAACACACACACAGATAACACACTGCTTCAAAAAGGCAGGCCTGCTGATATCTGATTAATTAGGCAGACCTGGGTTTAATCCTCTCGGTTGTTTCTTTTTGCACACTCTTGGACACATACACACCACTAGAATGTCATGACTGTGTTCATACCAACTGAAGTACACTGCCTGGAGAGAGAATAAAGAGACCGAGAATAAAGGTGTACAAGATAGATGGACTGAATTGGCTGGAAAAAAGACAACTTGGAAGTAATTAGTTGATTTGTGAAAACCTGTGGTGTTTGTCAGATTGTGAGTATCTGTACACGTATGTGTTAGTGTGTGGCCTGAGGCTCCCCTTTTTTTCTGGGAGCCCAGAGCATGCTGGGACATAGGGGCAGTGTGTCTCTGACCTCTCCATCTGGAGCCTGCCTGAGGGTGTGTGTGTGTGTGTGTGTGTGTGTGTGTGTGTGTGTGTGTGTGTGTGTGTGTGTGTGTGTGTGTGTGTGTGTGTGTGTGTGTGTGTGTGTGTGTGTGTGTGTGTGTGTGTGTGTGTGTGTGTGTGTGTGTGTGTGTGTGTGTGTGTGTGTGTGTGTGTGTGTGTGTGTGTGTGTGTGTAAGGCAAAACCCTTCTGGCTGTGACTGGCCCTAAAACACTCATAAACAAGCTCATTTGTGTGTCCTCTCTCCATACACAGCGACCTTACACCTCACATGACTCTGTTCAGTAGCAAAGCAGCATTTAAGTATAATATACAGTTTGTACAGTCAGCAGAAGGCACAGAGGATTGCTCCTCTTATTTCCATCCGCCATCTTGTACCGTCTTTCTTTCCCTCGCTGGCACAGCAACACACAGTGTGCCTCTCCCCTCCCCCACTCAGTGATGCAGATTACAGGCTTTGTGTTGTGTTGTCAGTGCATGGCCAAGACTGTAGTAGCAGGTGTGTGCGGTGTTTGTGTGCATCAGTGGTTATTGTGTGTCTGTAAGTGTAAGTGTGTGTGTAGTGTGTGTTAGAGTGCACGTGTTGAGGCTTGTGCTGCTGGTGGGGTGGCATATGGATGCAGGGTTGGCTGGGCACTGCTATGCACACCAGGTGTGAAATGGACTGTTTAATTAAGTGCTGATGTTGTTGTAATGCATGCTGGGAGGGAAGCGGGTGGAGTGGGTGTGGGTGTGTTGGCGTTGTGGAGGAGAGCACCTTCTGCCTGGCAGGGCTGGCTATGCTTGGCTGTTTTGGCAGAGGCAGTGGGGAAGGTGGTGGTGGCAGAAGATTGGTAGGGGCCATTTGGCAACACTAAAACATTTATGTGTAGTGTTGTCTTCCTATCAAGGCTTAGTGATCCGGTGGGATTCACAGGCTGCTGGACTCTCCCATTGAATGAAACAGTCTGCTGAAGACCTGTGGTAGCTGTTTGATTGGGTCAGTGGCTGTACTAAAATGTGCCATCTATGCAGGGACACTTGGCCACAGCCTCTGACCACAGCTTGTTTTGTTTGTTTGTTGCTGCGGTTTATATTTTGTGTGTGCATGTGGGGCTCAGCTTGAGCGGTCAAGTGTGGAGGCAGTCTGGGAGAGTGGGACTGGTAATAGATGAGGCGATAGAGAAAGGAGCTTCACATTAATCACACACAGCTTGGGACTGAGACTGCGCTTGCTTTCTTTCTCTTTTTTTCTTTTGGTCTCTACCTTTTCTGTCCCTGTCTCTCCCCCCCCTCCTAACCCCATCACCACACACACACACACACACACACACACACACACACACACACACACACACACACACCCATACACTCCAAGAAAGTGACAATCAGTACAGCTAATAAAGTGCCGGTTTAGAGCTGATGAGCCTATTTTAGACCTTGGAGATGAAGGCTGTGCTTCGCTCTGCCCCCTCTAGCTCCCTACAGGACCAGCATGTATGGCCATCTTTCTGTATAGATGGAAAGGGAGGAGCATATGGCCAAAATGACACCAGCTTGGTGCCAATCACATGCCTCATATATTAAATTATTTTCCTATCCGATGCCACTATATATATGTGTGGGGGAGGGACGAAGAAGTGTGTGGGATGTTGTTAATGAGGATTAGGGTATTATAGAGGAATAATAGCTGTTTGTATTTTTTGTGGGTGTATACGTGGCAAGGAAGGGTGCCTAGGTGTGAACACTGATTCTGCATGCTGCAAAAAGAGAATGAAGCTGTTGGTAGACTGCCCTTGTCTCTTTTATTTCCTTCTACCCCTCACCTGCTTTTCCTGATCTTAATTATTTAGTCTGCCCTGCCTCTTCTCCAGTCTGCTTTGCCTCTACATGGAAAAGGAGGAGGAAGAGGAGGAGATGGGAAGAGAGGGGGGTGAGAGAAATAGATGGAGTAGAGGTCTGTTGCTTAGCAGTACTCTCCTCTGCCTCTTCCCTCCCTCCAGCCTTATTTGTTCCCCCATCCTTGTGTATGCATGTTTAGAGAGAGAGAGAGAGAGAGAGAGAGAGTGTGTGTGTGTGTGTGTGTGTGTGTGTGTGTGTGTGTGTGTGTGTGTGTGTGTGTGTGTGTGTGTGTCTATGTGTCTGGTGAGTGAATAGGCTGTGACACTAGAGCTGTATTAAGTGTAGCTCCATTCCCCAGGCTGAGTGGGCTGCTATTGATTGGCCTAGTCTTGCACAGGAGAGTAATGGCTCTCCTAGGTGAGGGGGGGAGGATTAGGCCACTAATTGCCATTGTGCAGACAAGATATGCCTCCCCCCTCAATATCCTCCACCCTGTCCCTGCCACCCACTCACCCATCTGCACCCCTTATCTCTCTGCTTTCCTCTCCATATCTCGCCTCACCTTGCACCTCTTTTACACTCTCACTTGCTGTTTTTCTTTCCCCAATCACTTCCTATCTCCTATCATTTTGTCTCACCTCACATGCATCATCACCATCTTTTCCTCACACACACACCCCCCCACACCACTTACATAGATTTTCAGATTTTTTCTAGACCATCACCTCACTGCCATTATCGATCCTTTCCATTATTTAGTGGTATTAGTTAGAATGAGGTGTTTAAAATCAGTCAATATCCTGACCGTACCTACCATAAGCTGACGTCTTAGGTTATGTTGCCACGGAAACTGAAGCAGGGAAGAAATGGCGGTTGGGTAAGAGATCTGTGGTTCTTGTTCTGATGGTGATAATTGGAGAAGAAGTAATCCTGAAAGTGGCCCGAGGTTTCAGCTGCTGTAGTTGCATGTAAGCACGTTTTATGCACATAAGCACACTACCGGCACATGTACACACATAAGCGCACATCTCGTGCTGCCCTTGCTGCTGCGCCGAAGTGTGTGTCCCATTGAGAGGGTTGTGACCCAGTTTGACTGTGTAATGCTGCGCTCACTCTGAGCGGAGGACACATGCAGCACACTGCACTGTCAGGAGAAGAGGGAAGAAGAGAGGAAATGAGAGGAAATGTAGAGACATCACACAGGTTAAAACGTAAGAGAAATAAAGAGAAGAAGGGAAGACAAAGGAATAAAAAAGACAAAAGGGAAGCGACAGTGGACACAGTTGAGAAGAACGGAAGGTGTAGCCTATATGGGGGGAGGTAAAGATGTATGGTTTGAAAGATGAAATGGCAGTAATAAACGTATATGAATGTGAGCATATTATTTAAGAGCTTTGGAACTAGAGAAAGCGAGATGGGTGGAAAGCAAGGCATGTGACCAGACCGTGACCCTGTGCTACAGGGTTTCCCTGGAGGGGTTTGTTAATGTGGCACAGCTACAGCGCAGCAGAGAAGCTCATTGGGCCAGCTTTTTACCACCTGCTGTGTGTGTGTGCGATGAAGGGATGAGTTCGGTGTGTAGCTGCAAGCACCACTGACCGTATATACATTCACTATGGCTGTTAGCCTCTTTACTCCGAAGCAGTGTGTTCTTTAGGGGTAAATTGTATATGTGTATGTGATTTATATACTTTTTTGCGTCGACTTTTAAAATTGATTCTTTTCCCAAGAATCAATTTTTTTTTAAACCAATAATTCACCTAAATATTTTTTGTTTATACGGTACCGCAGACAACATCATATCCGTTTGCAGCAAAACAAAGCGAAAGAAGAAAAAGCATAAAATACATGTTATGTACTTCTTTACAAATGAGGTGTGTGTGTGTGTGTGTGTGTGTGTGTGTGTGTGTGTGTGTGTGTGTGTGTGTCCGTCCGTCCGTCCGTCCGTCCGTCTGTCCGTCCTGCATGTCAAGGCTGTGTGACTCTCACAGGGCTGCTCATCCTGATCACTGTCACATCATAATAGGGGCCTAGGGCCATCCATCTGACCCTCTGCGTTTGTGTGAGTGTGTGTACATGTTATTTGTTTCTATTATAGTTCTGCAACTCCCTTGCCTTAGTGAAGGAGCTACAGGATTATACTGTTGTTACACTTGCCTTTTTATTAATAGAGCAAATCACAGACGTTTAGCTTGTCTTATGTTTCTTCTTTCACTGTACTCATGGCATTTGTCTCTGTCTTTCTCCAGCTGCATCCTCCATTAGCAGTGAGTCCTCTCCAGTGTCCTCCCCGGCCACCAACCACAGCTCTCCAGTCAGTACACCCAAGAGGGGTCCCCTTGGTCCAGGGCCTGTTCTGGTCCCCCCAGCGGGCCACAGTGTGCCAAACACTCCACCTGTAGTCACCATTGCTCCAACAAAGACTAGCAACGGCCTCTGGAGGAGCGAGGGACGTCAGGTAAAACCCCAATCAAACACCCATCACTCTGACCTTGAGCTTGCTCTCTTCCTTTTTCTTACTTCCCTTTTTTTTTCTTTCAGTTGCTCTCTTCCAGTGTCTTTTCTTTCTTTTTCTTGAAGCAACAAAAATGTTCTCATTCTTCAGTGTGCTTGCCAGTACAAGCGAGCACACAGACAAGCTCTCGAGGGATTAATGGATTTTGTAGATGGCCTTTAACCCATAGTGTGGCACTGCGTATTTGACATACATGTGACATAGCTGGCAGGTCTATGAATGTCAGCTTCGCTCAATACCCTCCCTGACCACCACATCAACTAAACCCCCCCTCCCCCCACGGCTCCAATGCGTTAAACAATGCCAGCTGCTACTGGGACGTTGAGGTGACAGCTTCAACGGCAGTTAACATCTGTGCCCCTCCAGCCCCCCTCCCACTTAGCCCTCTTGCACTTGGCCCAGCCCCTTCCGGGTCCCCAGCCTTTAGCCTCCAAAGTCCCCCCCCCATCCCCACCTCCAGCCACACCCTCTTAACTCAAGCAGTCAAGTGCATCCACCGCCTCGTCACCCCGACACCCACTCTCTGTTACGTAGTCGGGGAGAGAGAAAGAGGGAGAGCTGCTTGCTTTGATAAGGAGTGGATTATGGATTATGGCCTTGCTTTAAGCCTTCTTATCTCAGCTTACGGCTAATTTTCGAGGCCAAGTGCACATTTACAAACAGCAATCTGCAACATGCGGACACTCTCTGAGACACTTTGACAGTTCCCTGGAGAAAGAGGGAAGGGGTATAGCGAAGGGTGAGTGAGGAGGTCAGCCAGACAGCAATGTGTGGTAGCATATAGGCTATTGTCCTCTCCCCTGGCCAAACCCCCCTGACCCTCACCCTCTGTCGCTATAGCTTTTACGGAATGGACCTTCCGCAGTTCGAGGGTCAACCAGACCTGGGAGGGGCTGGAAAGACAGAGGAGCTCTCCCCTTTTTACCATTCCTTCAGCATAGCAAGTTTTAAAAAGCAGGAAAAGAATGAAACGGACAGAAGGTGTGTGTGTGTGTGTGTGTGCGTGTGCGTGTGCGTGTGCGTGTGCGTGTGCGTGTGTGTGTGTGCGTGTGCGTGTGTCTGTGGCGTCACTAGGTTTGTGGTACCTCCAGCAGCGTGGGGCCACCCAGCCAAAGAAAAGAATGAGGAGGTTAAGGGAGGTGATGTGGACAAGGGGTTGGGGGTAGAGGTCAGGTGGGCAGCAGCGGGGATGCGTCACGAAAGCTGGCGTCATAACATCTCCCCTATTTCCGCGGTGCCGCCTCAGCGAGCACATATAACTTTGTGTTCACAAAGAGCCACGGGGCCGTAAAGGACACATATCCACGTCATCAAAATGTCCCTCTTAAACAAAGATGATACTGTCTGGAGCTTTGCTTTCTTTGCTAATCACTGATCAGAAAGAATGCAACACAACCATACCAACCACACAAACAACTTAAAATGAAGATTTGAAGACAAATGGAGAGTCTGATAGAGGAAGGATAAATACAGAGAAAATAGTTGCATACAGAGATCTCTGGATCCCCTGTAGAGTGTCCAAGAAAAGCTTGTTGTTGTTGCTGTGTTGTATGTGTCCTGTTCTGTGTGTCAGAATGGTTGATTGGTGTCTCTCTGGCTGAGTCTGTCTTTCAAAGGGGGGTGATAGACAAGGCAGTGAAGGAGGGAGGGAGCGCTTGGTGCGTTGGCATTTTGCTTTAATGACTGCAGGAGTCTGCTCCCGCTGCTGCCTGTAATTGCTTTTTAATTGGCAATTTGGATTCATGGCTCCATCTGAGAGGCGTAAACGAGCGCTCTACAATGCGCAGGGTCTCCCACCCTCAGTGGGGGTTACAGGGGCCTGGCTCGCACAGAGGAAGATGGCTGTTAATGGATGTTTCTTTGAATCTGAGTGCTTGTATTTGTGCTCTGTACTTTGTATATGGCACGGTGCTGGTGATGATGTGTAGTTGCCTGAGTGACTAAGGTGCCTCTCTAATGGGGATGGAAGGTTCTATCTGTGTGGTGTATGTGCTTTTTCCATTGCTGATATATATACACATTGTACACATTGTCATTTACAAACGGGTTGATCATCTTACATGTATGAGGGACTTGCTGGTTTTCAGTGACACTATTAATTGTAAAAGCAGGAAGCAGAAGCTAGTGAGTTGTGAATTTGCAGCTGCACCACCATGCTTTGTTGTTTTACAGGCATCTATGTTCCATCCTCTGATGATGGGATTTTCAGTGAAATTTGTTGGAAAGGAACAGTTGATTCAATTTTAGTGGTAATTTGTGTCTGGCAATTGCACCAATTGACAGTTATTGAGTCATAGCCATGATTATGAAACCATGCCCCTATCACACACAAACTCTGTGTATGATGCACCACATTTGATTCATACCAACTTCTGGTCACCAGATGAATACCAGATAGAAAACACCACATATAGATTATAAACAGACTGTGCATGAGTCTTGTGGTGTAATGCCATCTAAGGTGGTCATTGGAGTGTTGTTTGGTTTAACCAGAAAGAATTATTTGGTCCGACTTGATTTGTGGTTAAGGTGGGGCACAGATTGAGACAAAGGTGCTACTTGGGTCTGCTCCTCACACATAAAACAATAGTGGTGTTCCATATCATACCGTTCATAATAATATCGGTATTATTTTTATCATGATATAAAAAAATAATATTGTGATAATGGCAATATTCTGACTTGATGAAATAATTGCCTGTTAATTTGGCAACTGTTTAAATCTGCACTTTGTTGTTCTATTTATACCCTGAGAAATTGTGATATTATTTTAGGGCTAATCACCCAGCCCTACACAACACACTGTACTATCAGTGGTGTTAGTCAAGCAATGATGACAGCTTTGCTAAACACTGATCACTTGGTTAGCAAAGCTGTCATCAGTGTGAGTATAACAATTGATTAAAATTGATTGACAGACAGTGTGATAGAAAGTGAGGCATCGCTAACCAGTAATATGTACCAGCAGCTGTACGTCATTATGCTCAGGAGGGGATGGACTGGAGAAATGCACACTGTGTGCTAGGGGTGGTACGGTTCACAAAACCCACGGTTCACGGTTTTAGGGTCACGGTTTTCGGTTCTGTACGGTTCTTGTTATTTTTTCTTTTAATCTTTAACACTCCAGAATATACTTCAGCATATAGCTAAAATTAGCATATTGAATATGCATGTTGCACAAAACATGCACACAGTGGCAGTTCTATATTGTTTTATTTCATCATAGGTAACATGAAATCCAAAATGTTCCCACACACCAGACTATAAACAACGCTGGCTCATCCTCCAGCTCCGGGCAGCCTCTCTCCCACTTTACATTTCTGCAGGTGACGTGACGTGACCTGCAGCGGCACCCCACTCCACTTGAGGAGCGGTCGGCTCGGTGTCTCTCAAAATCTGACAAAATCTTTTAAACTGACCTTTGTTGATCTGAAATGAAGACAGATTCAGCAACTGCACGGCCTATTTCTCGCTTAAAATGTTTTCAGAAACACGTTTCGGTGAACTATTTTAGTACAATATGAGATCGTATTCTGAACGAGCCGCCATGACAGTCTGTTTTGAAATTAGGGACCAGCCAGACCCATGTGACGCAATTGTCCAATCAGCTGCCATGGATTGCGTTTGTCACGCCCATCCCGCTCGTCATTTCCAGTAAGTGTTTTAACATAGGTGTCTAAAGTGGGCACTACGGCAGTAAGAGGTTAGTGCACATTAACAGTGTACTGACGAACCGTGCGGTACACACATGCTCCGAACCGAGACTAGCGAACCGAGCAGTTCGGGTGTTTTTTTCATGAACCGTACCACCCTTACTGTGTGCGCATGACTTCATCTGCAAGTTCATGTGGGTTAAGAAAATAAATGTGAATACATGTGTGTCCTCTTGTCTCCCACAAATACCATAAGGGCTTTTAAATAAAACTTCCAGACAGCCACCCATCAGCTATTGGTAGTGTCGGACAAGGAGGCAGATAAAGAAGAAGATACTTTGTGAAAAAAAGGAGAGGGAGCAAACCCGGGCATCTTGTGGTTCCCAAGTTACAATCTGATATTGACCTCTATTGACATATATGAACCTCTTTTCCAGTTGGCTGCTGATTGGGAGGGAACGTCTACCATCTCTTTGTGCTCATAAAGCTTTGAAAAGATGGAAGTGGCGTAAAGGGTTTTTAGGGGCCAGGAGGTCTGAGGGAGTAGAGTGTCTTACAGTTTAGTGAAGCGCAACAAACAACAAGGAGAAAACCGTAACATTAAACTACTGCAACGTGGGGGCGGCTTAGAAACAAAGGGGAGTCCAAACATTAGAGCCGTTTAAGATTGGATGTTAGCGCATCAGTGTCAGCTTGGGTCAGTGGCTGCAGACCAGGACGTGTAGGTAATGGCTCCTTAAATTGGATTTATTTTATCAGAGGCAGTAGTGAGAGAGAGGACAGTGCTGCTGTAAGGTCTCTCTCTAATCCTAGGGAGCCCAGAGGTTAATTTAGTGGGGCAAGAACTGCCTTCTCCTCTCAATGTCTTTATCTCTATATTCCCTTTCTTCCTTCTTTCTGTTTTTCCTAGTTGTTCCCTTGCCAACTTCAACTTGAATTCTCCTTTTGTGGGAGATGAGATAACTGTTCCACCCTACCTGTGAAAATCCTCCTTGACTGTATATCCCTCCATAAACAATTTCCTTCTACAACTTACAAGGGTTGTAAGTTTCTCTGTTCTGCTATTGCATTTGTAGGCAGAGGGAAACCAAATCTTCAGAAAATGCACTCCCACTCCCACAGCAGGATGTCTTTGTAGCTCTGAAACGGTGTATGTGCCTGCTGAGTGTGTGTGTGTGTTTGTTGTGGTATTGGATAAGTGAGACCAGGCTTGCTGCCAAAGGGTGAGAGGGAGGTGAAAGAAAAGAGGGAAGAAAGAGAAGAGAAACGGAGGCAGAGGGATGTTGCTTTTTGGACTTTGTTGTCTTCTTAGATGTTAGTGTTTAAGTTATGTACACACACACACACATACACACTTTGCTGAGATCCAAGTCATCATCTCTCTAGAATTACTGCTGTTGCACATCTACCGTTACCTCATCCTCATCAATCATGAGGATGACATCTCTTGTTTACAATTAGAGCAAAGCAGTGAGGCGTTTTTTTACCAGTCTCTGCCTGCTTGCTCCAGTTTTATCATATATCCCCCTCAGAGAAATGTTGATCCTTCCATTTTTACAGGGAGGTGGTTTGTGTGAGAAAGTGAATAAAGTGCCTGAGGTACAAAGAGAGAATGAGGGAGGCAGCTTCACCATAAACAGGCCTATTCTTTCCCTCACAGGATGGGCTCCATGAGCATTGACAACCGTGACGGTCACAGGTCTTCACGAACAATGACTTAGACTCTCTCTGTGTATCTCTCTCCAGGCTGACTCAGGGCCTCGTGGGGCCAGCAGAGAACGTCTGGGTGCAGAGGGGAGCCTCCCACAGGAAAAGGGTGGCCCCTCAGTCCCTGCCCACCTCCTGGGAAACCCCTATGCCTTTGGTCTCACCCCCGGTGCTGTCATGCAGGATTCACGTTTCCAGCCCCTCAAGTGAGTCCCACACTGTGTCTCTAGATTTGAGGAGTTTTCATGTTTTCAATTTAAAAGGACGTTTCTACATGCATTATTATAAGTATATGATCAATAATTCATGGGTATATTATACTCACTGGAATAAGCAGCCACAACAAATGACAAACATTTGTCTTGTTGCCGTTGGTGCTGAGAAACAATTAGTTTTAAAGAGTATGTATACATGTACAACAATGGACACATACAAATCAAACTAACCATAGCTTTGCTCTATTGTGCCCCTACCCCCTCTCCTACCTTCAGCCTGCCCAGACAGTTGCCTAATGCAGTCCCCCCTGGTCATGTACCAGAAGAGTACCTCCGTGGTTTCCGGCCCTATGCCACGACCGAGGATGCCCTCCGCATGCCCTCTTTGCCCTTAGGCCTGGACCCCGCCGCTGCAGCTGCCTACTACCACCCCAGCTACCTGCCCCACCCCTCCTTCACACCATACAGGTAAGCCTCTCCATTCATTTGTTTGGTTGACTTGGCACCCATTTCCTCAGAGAGCAAATTGTGTAAACCACTGCATATGACTGAACTAAGTATATGCTTCGTCTCAGCAGTAAACACATTAGTGTATAGCTGACCTTGAATTCATGTTACCAGAGGTAAAATATTGATGTCCTTTATTTGTATATTTATTAAACTGGGGGAGAGAGAATTTTCATTGATGTAAGAGAGTTTGAAGAGAGATGTGACTTAGACAGATGGCAGTACAAATGAAAAAAGCAGGTTCCAGGTAAACAAAAAGCAAAGTAACAGAATACAAATAACAGATATAAAATAACCATACTCGCTCTATCATCATGGACAGGAAGGAGGTCTGTTAAAACAAAGATCACAGAGTATCACTTTAAACAATTGCATCCTTGCACTGAACACTGGGGTACCTCTTTGCAACCCATAGCAGAGTTTATCATATGGATGCACTCTGTCCTAAATTACAGCTGTATACTGTATATTGTATCATCTGACAGGCTGCTGCTAAGAATTCTTGGTTTGAAAATATCCTGGACAGCTGTGTCAATATGCTTTTAAGAGATTGATTAAAAAATACATATACATTATTGTTGATTGCCAAAGGCTGCAGTAATGTCATTTACTACCCTCAGAGCTGCTGTAATGATGCTTTATTGCTTGCTAAATTACAGTGCAGTTCTTCATAAATCAAGGAGAAGCTTTACACTTATTTGACAGTTTTTCCATGGGTACCTCATATTTTCTGCAGTATTAGACAAACAGAACTCTGTATTTGCTTTATTAATGAACGAGTTGTATTTATTTTTAAGCGTCTTAAACCAAGCCAGTTAATAGCAAGACCCACTTTCCTCGTCTTTACCCGAGCTAGGTTATGCCTATGAATAAAATATGAACATCCAACAGAGAGCCACGGCTGGTTTTGCCACTTATCTCTATATATACTGTATCTGGAGCTTCTTCATGCATGCTTTGTGGGAAATTACCATAAAGGAATCCCTGAGCTGTTAATGCATCTGAGATAAGATGTATCCTGCTCACTACTGTGGTTTGTCCATTCTCTCCTAACATTGTTTGTGTTTTAGGTACTTTCTAGAGTTAATTATTGGAGAGACAGCCCAGTGATCATACAGAGAAAACACCAGCAGCAGAAAATCTATATTTATAAAGAAATAAATAAAAAATACATTCATTTTAAATGTATACTTTGTATGATCATGTCGACTGTGTGTGTGTTGAGAAGGACCTTGCTTGCTTTGGGCTATCACACAGGCTGCGTGCCCCTGGTCTGTCAACCTAGCAAGATCAGAGGACTGCAGCGCCCATCACACACTGCACTGTAATGGATTTAATGAGGGGATGAGCAGTGGATGTCACACACATACACAAAAACACACAGTTGTGCATCAACACACAGCACAGTCTCTCGCTTGCTGCTGTGTGGTGATTGAGGTTAGCTGACAGACACTGCTGCTTTCTTAAAAGATGGAAGACCCTGTGATGTCTCTTCTTTGGGAGATGGAGGTGCACAGGTTAATGAAAGTGAATGCTACACTGTCACACGGAGAGACTGACTTCTCTCTCTTTTTTTTTTTATTGCAATCCTTCTCTCCCAGGATGGATGACCCGTTCTGCCTCTCTGCTTTGAGGTCACCTTTCTATCAGCTGCCAGGAGGGGGAGCGTTACCTCCCATCCATCCCTCTGCTGTTCACATGCACCTACCTGGGGTCCGCTACCCTGGGGACTTCACGCACCCCTCACTGTCAGCACTGCAGTCTGAAAGGTAAAGTCTCCTTAATTCACGCCTACGTACAGTCACAAGTGCATGCATACAATAGATCTTAGCAGTGTGCCGTGATTTCTTTCGGATTTCACTGACATCTTCTTTCTTCTTTTAAGGCTTCAGCTGGAGGATGAGCTGCGGCAGAGAGAGAGGGAGCGTGAACGAGAACGGGAGCGTGAAAAAGAGAGAGAGCGTGAGGCGGAGAGAGAGAAAGAGCGGGAGAGAGAACGAGAGCGGGAGAGAGAGCGGGAGAAGGAGCTGGAGAGGGAGAGAGAGCGCGAGCGGGAAAGAGAGCGAGAGAGAGAGAGGGAGAGGGAGAGGGAGAGGGAGAAGGAGAAGGAACTGGAGAGGCAAAAGGAGAGAGCACTGAGGGAGAAGGAGCTACAAGCGTCCAAGGCCATGGAGAGCCACTATCTGGCTGAGCTCCATGCCATGAGGGGGCAGGAAGACCGAACCAAGCCTGAGAGACTCACCCCTAATCGGGCTGGTATGTGTCCGTGCTGCCCCTGTAGCTTCCTTAAGCTACAATCATACTGCCTATAAACACATGTCCCTATAAACACTTAATATCAGCTAGAGCCGAAAACAATTAGTTGATTAATGAATGAGTCAAAAAAATTATAGTTTGCGCAGAACAGCGCAAAGCCCGACGCAAGTGTCTTTGCTAGTTTAAGACCGACGCAGTTGTCAATTTCCCGTCCAGCGCCCGCGTCGTTAAAATAGAAAATGCCCATCTTTGCCCCATTGGCGTGCTGGTCTTACAGGGAGGTGTGTTCAGGTGAATTCTTGGCATACTGCTATCTTGAGACAGCGGGAAGTGATTGCGCCATTGACAAACAAAAACCTGGTTTAAAGTCAATAGCGCAGCATTTCATTGTTATTTTAACAGCAAATTAGTAAAAAGCCTAGGCTTGTGCACAGCGCGTGCACACTATGCTTGTTACACACATACACAGGGAAGCGCAGCAGCACACAAACATGCAAAAGATTACAAATAAAAATGTTGCGGTGCAAATCTGCCATCATAATAGCAATGCGCAAAGGTACAAACGCACCTGGCTTTTAAAGGGAATGGGAGATGACACTCTGATTGGTATATGCATGTTACGCCCAAAACACTAAGTACAACCCTTTTGAACCATGCGCCTGGCACACGGACCCTTTTTTCCGCCGTCAAACTAACAAAAGTGTATTTGGACACGCCCTAAACGCACCTGCGCCATGCACTTCATGCCGTGCGCTTAGATCGTTAAAATAGGGCCCTTATTATTTTTGGGGTTTCGGACTGTTAGTCAGACAATAATTTATTTAGAAAAATACAACGTTTCGGTCTTAAACCTTCATCAGGTACCTGATGAAGGTCTAAGACCGAAACGTTGTATTTTTCTAAATAAATTATTGCTTACGTAAAGGTCAGTGTGCGGGACTTTCTCTAAGCTTCTGATCTGCTACTTTTGATCATATCCTACGCACCTGCCCGACAAAAGAGGTTTGCAAAAAAGCTTTCCTACGTTGGACTGTTAGTCAGACAAAACAAGCAATTTGAAGTCATCACATTGTACTCTTGTCATGTGACATGGACATTTTTCACTATTTTCTGACATTTTTAAAGACTAAACTAATAACCCTTGAATTAGGAAATTATCATCAAATGAAAAATAATCATTAGTTGCTGCCTTAATATCAAAAATGTTTACACTGACCTTTCTCCCTCTGCAGATAAAACCAAAGAGCCCGCCCCTCCAGCTCCCAAACTAGTCCCACCAGGACTCCACTCTTCAATGGTCCAATCACATCATCCCATCCCTGGTCTAATCTCAGGCCACGGCCTCTATATAGGGTCCAGCGCTGTAGGGACGGGGCTCTCTGCCTCAATGATCGCACAGAGGGCAAATGAGGAGGAGAGGTGGTTGGCGCGGCAACGTAAGCTACGGCAGGAGAAAGAGGATCGTCAGTACCAGGTGTCTGAATTCCGCCAGCAGGTTCTGGAGCAGCACTTGGACTTGGGCCGGCCAGCTGATGCACCAGAACACAGGACAGACTCACACAGGTGAGACATTGCAGTCCAGCCACCATGTACAGAACATTCAAACCCACTTACAGTTTTTAACCACATGCCATGGTGGTATTTATTTTCACATGACTTGGCAATTGATTTTTTTTGTTTGAGTTGTTATGCCTAGGTTGTTTGATAGAGACAAGCAGTTGTCTGCTCTGAGAACGCATGCATGTTTTCAGTGCAAACACTATTTTTGGGGTGTTTGGCTGTCTGTCTCTGCTAGCCTTGTAGGGACAGTTGTGCCTGTGTTCTGAAGCCTCAGAAGCTGGCAGGCTTTAGAAGTTTTTTTTCAGGCAGGACTGGAAAAAAGATAAACCCTGTCAGAAGCATCACATCTATTCTATTTCTGTCCATGCTTCCTCCCAGGTCTGACATGTAGGCAAACAGGCAATTTAGGTGTTGATGTATGTGTAAAGTGGGGTCCTGATGACTGCCGTTTCATGAGTAGTGGGTAGAATGTTTCAAACAGGCAGTGAGTAGGACTGCTAAGATACACAAAGGCTAATTCTCTAATCCTCTCAACCTTGCACAGCGTAAGCCCCCTGCTTACCCTCCTTTGTTACTGTGCCTGTGTTTGTGTTGTTGTGTGTGTGATTCAAAAGTGAGGCTGTGGTTAATGCTGAACTGGTAGGACAGAAGCAATACACACGTCTGCTATTAGTAACCCTGGGGTATAATCTCAGAATCACAGCTCACAGGCTGCAGATTGCAGATAACAAACATTTACTCACTCACACACAGACAGACACGCAAACAGAAACAGGGAGGCATAGATAATTTGACTGGTCATGCAGTGTGCGCTCCTGCCAGGTTTGATTTGGAAAGATGCTCGAGAAAGTGTCCATCAGCCATCTGCCTTTCTTTCTTCCTCACTTTTGCCACCATGCTATCTCTTTTCACCCTTGTTCCCCCTTTACGTATACATTCTTCTTCTCTCTCTAATATAATTGACTGTGATCCCTTATCTAACAATCATCATTCTCCTACCCACCCTATGTCAATCTTTTTCTCATTGCCTGCCTGTCAGTCAGGAGAAATATTTCTCCTGGCCTCTTCCTTGGTAGTGTCTGTGTCTGTGTGTCTGTGTGGGCCCGTGTGTGCATGCATTCCACACTACAAGGACCTAACAGATCAAAAACAGGCCTGTGCATCTGGAGGACATTGTGTGCCTTGGCCACATCCTCACTCTGCTCTGGGCTACTCTGTCTGAGCTTGATAACACTGCCTTGCCGCACAAACCCACAGACATTCTGACAGGGATCAAGGGAAATAGGCTGGGCATATAAGCACTATGGTGTGTCTCTGCGTTGCATGGGGTGATTGGAAAACACTATTAATCCATTTCAGAGGAGATATGGGTGTTGTACAGTATTTCTAACAAATAAACATGACACCTGTTCCATTGTATCTCTACAGATCCATACCAAATCACCATGAACCAGGAAGCCGGGACCTCCACCCTCACTTAGGCGCACCTCCACCCCTCATCTCCCCCAAACCTCCTCAGCCACCACGTGAACACCACCCTCCCACCACCCTGTGGAACCCTGCATCTCTTATAGAAACCACCTCAGAGTCCAGACGTAACCACGAGCCCTCAGGGATGGGACACTACGAGCTCAGTCGGCTGCCCCCAGGGCCCTCCAAATATGAAGACGGAGCCCGAAGGAGAGAAGGGGGAGCAATGGAGAAGTATCCCCCACTGAGAGGTCCTCCGGGCCTGCCGGAACCCAGCACATTCCTTGCTGATCTGGAGAAATCTACCCAGTCCTTCTTCAGCCAGCAGAGGGCATCATTATCCCTGTCTAGCCAGTATGAATTGGAGGGAGCCATGAAAAGCAATTCTGGACTAAAGAGCCTCCAGGGATACCCGGGACACAGTAGACAAGGACAAGGACAAGGGCTAGAAATGGTCCCCGGCCCAGGGATGGGACAGGTAGCCACACTGGGGATGGGTCCAGACACAATGCTGATCTATGACGAATTCCTTCAGCAGCACCGAAGGCCCGTCAGCAAGCTGGACCTGGAGGAGAAGAGGAGAAGGGAGGCCAGGGAGAAAGGTACTACTCACCCTAGACATACTGTTGCACTACCCCTGATCACATGCACTCTTAACAGGTTTTGAATAATCAAAGACTATATCTTGATTGATGTCTGTTTCAGTCTTTTTTATTAGATTATTTAAAAGTGGGGTGTCAGTACTGACCTCTTTGCTTGCTGCAGGTTACTACTATGAGCTGGATGACTCGTATGATGAGAGTGATGAGGAGGAGGTGAGAGCCCATCTCAGGAGAGTAGCAGAGCAGCCCCCACTCAAACTGGATGACTCCACAGAGGTAAAACACCTGCCAACCCATACGCTTTCTGTGCTTTCCACAAGCACTCATGACAAAACATTGCACTACAAGATTTTATTTTTTTCCCTCTCTGCACAGAAACTGGACTTCCTGGGAGCGTTTGGCCTGACCACGGTGGGCCGGCGAGATGAGTTGGTGCAGCAGAAAAGAAGGAAAAGGCGGAGGAGGCTCAGAGAGCGCAGCCCCTCACCCCCTGTCTCGCACTCGAAACGCTCTCCTCCTCCGCCTCCTCCCCAACTCAGCACGCGCTTCACCCCTGAGGAAATGGACCGAGCACCAGAGCTGGAGGATAAGAAGCGGTTCCTCACCACGTTCAGACTGTCCCATGTCACTATACAGCAGAGGAGAGGTAAGGGAATACACTGATTAAGCCCAATGTATGGAGCAGATACTCCATCCCACACTTTTGATTTACTTGATGTTTGTAACTGCTCTAAAAAAAACCTGGTAATAAATATATATTGGGTGATTCTGTCTAACTCTTTACATCAGTCTTTTGTTGCTTACGAACCGTTTTCTTTAATTACTGTATGTTTCAAGAACTACGTTAATTAGTGGAAGATTTAACCGTGCGTAACAATGCCTCTTAGATATTCTTAATGAAATAAACTATGGCTCCCTTTTTGTTTAGTAAAGAAGTAAATAATTGGTGTGCCAAGGACGCTAACTGCCTTCAATGGTAAAATATCAGAATTAAGTGAAGGAAATACTTTTTATTGACATTGATAAATACTTGAACATTATCGCAAGGCATAGAAGAGCACACATGAGTGTGGCTCAGCAAGCTAGTTAGAAACCACTACAGAAGTGACCTAGTGCCTTTTACGTGCCATAGAAACATCCCCAATCCATCACTATTATGTCTCTTCTCTTTGACATCTCATTTCAGCAGAGTTAAGAAGAAGACTGATTGCATGCTCATTTAGCTTTTAGAAAGTAGTAGTCATTCTCAGTCTGCTCTTTAACTCGCTGACGCTTCACTTTAGCTGAGCTCTGCCTGCTTTATATGCACTGCGATCTCATTAACATGTTGACTCAAGCCTTGAAGGAACTCATAAAGGGGTCAAACAATGATCATGCCATCCTCAAACCCCTGTATATTATGCAGCATATATTCAACAATGTATGCATAATGTATGTCATGCTTTACACTGCCCTAGGTAGAAAGGTGGACTTGTGGCAAGGTTCTGTTTGTAGACACTTGCAGTTATACACAAACGCGAACTCATGCACACACGTACACACACACACACATACACATATACACACACACACACACACACACACACAATGACAAGGAATTGGGAATGGCAGCAGTGGGTTTACAGTGATCCTAGTCTAATCCTCTTGATTTACTGTTTGCTGCCTACAGATGGCAGCGCAGTGCCTCCCACGCTGTCAGGTCACACTCAACCTCCTTTTTAACACACACACACGCGTGCGCTTGGAGAAATAGATGCTTATGAAATTGTGAGTGAGATACATATAGAGAGGACTAACTTATTGTCTCTGTCTCTTAGATAATGAAAGGGTAGTGGAGCTGCTTCAGGCCATTAAAGAAAAGAGCGTAACCTTGGATACCATCAGACATGCCCCTTATCCACTGTGTAAGAGCCCTCCAGCACAGATTTCTGGTGAGACACATGCTAATAAACATAATCATACACACTTTCTCATCCCTAAAAGATTAGGATAGTGCAGTATTTGTTTATATGTATGAAGTAGAGGCATCTAAATTAATCACAGTTTCTAATTGCTGCGTTCCATCTGTAGTAACGTGGATCTTGACCTCATCAAGACTAACACATGTTCAAATGATTGCAGATTCTGCATTTGCCCAGCCTTCCTCTGAATCAGAAGGCCACCACAGTGTCAGACCGCATAGCCCCTCCTCACATTGCCCAGCGTCCCCCAATGGTCATCCTAAACCCCTTGGGGAGACATTAAGACCAAAGGAACCCCCTTCTCCAGCTGTCTACCCAGACAAGGCCCGGGGGCCCAGTGAGGGACCGGTCTCTAAGAAGACCTCCAGCCTGCTGAACAGCTTGCGGCCCCCACTCCCCCTGCAGGCTAAAGAGGGCCCTCACAGCGTCAACGGACGCACCAAACCCTGGGACAGCTTCACCCCGGAGGAATTTGCCCAGCAGTTCCATGAATCTGTGCTTCAGTCCACTCAGAAGGCTCTGCAGAAACATAAAGGTAAGCCGTACGGGAGAACACATTTCAGTAATAAGGCAGGCCTGCCAAGAACATTATTTTTTCCAGTAAATCAATAAATCATTTAGTCAGAAAACATCTGGAAATTATGAAGAATAGCCATCAAAATTTCCTGGGGTGATGCCTTCAAATGATAGGCTGTCCAACCAACAGTCCAAAACCACAGGATTGATTAATTATTTGCGAAAATAATCAGCAGATTAACCAATAATGGAAATAATCCTTGTTTGTATCCCTAGATTAATCGACTAACCCTTTCACCACTATTGAAATGAATAAACAATTGATGAAATACGACAAAACCTCCTCTCTCTCCCATCTTGTCCTTCAGGTGGAGCCATGGCGATGTCGGAGTCGTCCCACCTCCAGGAGTCCTCTGTACACTACAACATTCCCGAGCTTCAGAGCGCCCCGGGCCGGCCGCCGCCGCATTCACATTCACAATCTCACTCCAATGCACATTCATTTCCCCATCCGCTCTCACATGCTCACCCTCAGCCCAACGGGCAGCACTTCTCTGTAGCCCTAAACCGGGAGGCCTCAGGGACGAGGGAGGACCTGTCCGGTCCAGAGGACTCTGAGGAGGAAGAGGATGAGGAGGAAGAGGAGGCTCCTCCTTCCAAGTGGCAGGGGATTGAATCTATATTTGAAGCTTATCAGGAATATGTTGAAGGTAAGCAGCTACAGAGAACATGCAGTGATTATACTGATGCTGTTTAAAATCTCATAACTTGTTTATGGCTCTTCTGCCCCGTATGACATGTGGGTTTCATAACCCTCATAATTTAGTGTAGGAATCACCTTTAAAGAAGTAGTGTACAATCACAAATTGTTTGGTGATGGAAATCAATACAAATGAATAGACTTGATATTTAACATAAATATTGTCTTAGTGTTCTCTCGTCACTAGAGGGCAGTATTCACCCTTCCTCTACACAATTCAGTTATGTGCAAATAAATGTGTGATTAGAACGGCCGGAGAGTTAGTCAACAGAAGTTGAATAGGCATCTGATCAATCTGAGCCTTTTAAAGCACACAATGTCGCTGTAATCATAAACATATGCATCTGAAGAAACTTCAGTGTAGGGCTGGACGATTCATCGAAAATGTATCGAAATTGAAGTCTGAAGCTGTTATCGACGTATTTTTCCCATGACAATAATTTTTATAAAACTAAAATGTGACTTTTTTGCACAAGACATTTTCATTTCAAACAATTTGTGCTTTCATTTCAATTTTATACACTTTCAATAAATAGCCGTAATAGTTCCCGCTTTTTGTGTTTCCTTCAATTATTTTAAAATAACAAAAATAAGCACTTTTGAATTCGAAAAAATGTCTCACCTTCAATATTTGAACCTATTTAGAGTACTAACCTTACCAATGAACTATGAGGACAAAAAAAACAAATCACAAAAAATGTAATTATCGTTCATTTATCGTTAGGAAAAATGTGCAATTAATTGTGATTTTGATTTTAGGTCATATCGTCAGCCTTGTAGTATTTGCTGTAGCACATGGTCTGGATTCTGCAAAGAGGTCAATGTTTTTTCTCTAACCCTCAACTCATTTTTTTTTTTTTTTCTTCCCTATTTTCTCTCATTCGGCTTTGTCCTCTAGAGCAAAGTTTGGAGCGACAAGTGTTGCAGAGCCAGTGTCGAAGACTAGAAGCTCAGAATTACAACCTCAGTCGGACTGCTGAACAGCTGTCTCATAGCATGGGGGTAAGCTGTATGCACACACCACTTATTGTGCCTTCTAACACACTTGACATCATCTCTAAGCCCAAACTCATCAGTACCTACCATAGACTGTATATTGATGGACAGAGCATGTGTGACGTCACCCATTGGTTTGTGGAGATCTGGTATCCGTCGTCGAGTTTGCCGTTACGGGCGCAGCCATCCTGGTTGCGGATGTGACGATTTTAGACGAGAGGGAGGAGTGAGGGAGGAGCTGCTTACACTCTACGTTACATTACACACTTTCACTGGCAATCACATCATAGCCACGCCCTAAAACACACCCCTGCTTTATCGACGATTTTAAAATCAACGAGACCATAATTCAAAAAATTAACATCATTCTGTTTTGCAGAAGATTTAAAACTAGCGATTGAGACCATAAACTCATTATGAAAATGTTTACTGAGGTAATAAATCAAGTGAGAAGTGGATCATTTTCTCATAGACTTCTACAGAAACCGACCTCCTTTTGCAACCGCACGTGTCGCCCCCTGCTGGAATTCAGATAGAATGCCGGTTTAAGGCACTTCCGCATTTGCAGCACTTCGCTGAACCGGATGCGTTGTCCATTATAATTAACAGTCTATGATATCTTCCTGCTACACATTTCCTTTCTCCACACATACTTCTTTGAGTATAAATTAGATACACCTCTGTAATCCTTGAAATAGATGCTTTCCTTCTTGAAGATTGATAAAATATCTCATATAGTTCGTGACTTGAATGACAGCACTGTATTCTTTATTGTTCTCACATTGTGGTTTCTCCTTTATTTCCCCCAACCCTTGCATTGATGCCATGCAACTGAAATCCCTGACAATTAACATTGTTGTGATTTTCAGTTATACTGACTATCTAACTATAACTATATAATAATCTAACTATATTTTATCTGTCTTCCTTCTCTTCCACCCTGGTCTGTAGGAGATGATGTCCCAGAGACAGAAGCTGGCAGTTGAAAGGGAGAAGCTACAAGCTGAGCTGGAGCACTTCAGGAAGTGTTTGACACTGCCACAGACACACTGGCCGAGAGGGAGCCATTACAAGGGCTACCCTCCAAGGTGACCCCAATACGCCAACCTGATGGCCGCCAGGCCCCCGGCCACCTCCCCTTTCAGACTAACACCCAGAGTTTATTTTTCATGGTCTGGTCCACATGGCTCCACAGAGGAGAATATGGCTGGCTAGATAAGGTGAATGAATGAATTGAGTGAATGGATGTATGCTAGATGAATGCACAGGAGACAGGACCATACAGTGAAGGACAGGCAGTCTTTGGATTGTGGCCAGCCAGGGACTGCGCCACGAGCCACTAACGTGTGCCAATGTAGCCAACCCAGAGAGAGCATGGGGCAGGAGTTACCTGAAGATCAACACAAATACACACATGCACCTACTTGTCACACATTCTTCAGTCGCCCGCTGCTCTATTGTTCAGTCCCTGCGTCCCTCACCGCCACAGCTACACAGACAATCCTGCCAATGAGGGAGCAGCTACCCCAGGAGGGGTGTCAAGAGACTTGAACGCTCCAAAAGCTTCTGGCCAGTCGGGACTGATTTGATCACAGTGGCCACGTGAGCTTTTGAACTGGAAATGCACTTAAGAATAAAAGCTGAAGAACTACCTGGTGGTACTGCGTTACAACAAAGAACTGTTCAAATTAGGGAAGAAGTTAGAAAATGCACATTTTTGGAAAGGATTAAGGAAATGTTTTATTTCGAAATAGAAAATTTGAGAATAAGAATTTTAAAAGGTGCTTCAGCCTTGTATTGTATATAATATGAAGACTTAAAAGAATTTTGTATGTTTTTATTACTTTAATCATTGTTCTTTTAAAGAAAAAGCCTGCCATTTTTATATGTTTATGCTTTTTTGGGTTGGAAAAGAAAGCCTTGCTTTTAGTGTTTGTACTGCTGCTGGCCAGAACAGCTCATTTTGAGACATGTAACAGAGTAAGAGAGAGAACAGGACACACTCCTCCTCTTACTCTCTCCCGACACCGCCACAACCACCTCATCTGGCGTCTGAGCTCAGCAAAGCTTGCTTAGAGGTCCTGAGCCATGGCTCTCACCCTCTCACCCCCCTTCCTTCACAGCAACATGTGTCTCTCTGTTTTAATGCCCATCGACTCCTCTGGTCAGCTTCACAGCTGCCGGCATGACTAGTTAGCTTGTGATATTGTCATACAGAAACAATACTTGATTATTTTGTAAAGACATGAAGAGTCTCTTAAGCAGCCAGGTTCTTGATGCTTTATCCTACCATTGGACCTTTCACTTCACTTTGTATGACATTATATAGCATTGGACTCCAACAATGACGGTTTGCATAATGTTACGCCTTACAAGCCCTTATCAGCAGTCATGACACATCACAGTGAGGACACAGTGCCAAAATAAAAAATAATAAAAACGTAGCATTTTGGATTGAAATTAGGTAGCCAAACATTCAAACCAGAATGGCCATCTTCCACTTCTGAATACCTTTGACCCCACTCATCTCCTATCTGCATTCACCCCTTTTTAGGACTTCCACAATCCAAAGTTGCCAACATGTTAAAAAGACTGGAAATCACACAAAAAGTAGATGCAAACTGGGCATTTGTAGTACATCTAAAATGATGATTGATTTACCTGGCCTCCTACCCGTTTACAACCTCGGCCTGCAATTCGTCCTCCTCGTCAGCTCTGGCCTGAGATTCAGCCAAACGTTTTACACTGACTTTCTACACCGTAACTCATGTTGCCTCAGCCTTTGGTTGTATGTGCAATTGAATACCCAAAGGCCAGCAAAAGGGTGCATAGATCATTGTTTAGAAGGTAAGGGGCTGAACAAGCTATGGCAGTGGGACAGTGGGTGTAAAAAGAGTGGGGGATTTCACTATTTCAAAGTAAAAAAATAAAAAAAAAACAGTTAACTGAAAATGTGCAGAAACTTAATTTATAAAGACTGAAGCACAGCTACCCCCCCCTACATACAGTATAAGTGCCTCAAGAATTTGGGAGCATGTGAATGAGTTGCAGTCCACATGACATTCTACACATAACACCAGTGATCAGGGACTTTACATTCAAATGTCTACTGTATGTCTCACACCTTTCAAATATGTGCATGCCAAGAACAGACACACAATTCCTTTGTCTAAATGAGTCTCCGAAAACCAGTTTATTCATGACACCTTTTTTTATAAATTAATGAGGCCCAAACCAGTTCAGAGGAACAGGTGGACACAGAATGTAGTCTGTCATTTTTACAGAGCAGAATAGGAATGCTGAGGTAGGCTGCCAATGACCTGGGGAGGGAGGTGCACTACAGTGAGCCCCTTACCCAGCCCAGCCCTGTGTCTCAAACTCATGCACGCCCATGCAATAGCCCCATTACTCAGTGGAGGATGTCTAGATGCTGTGAAATCCTGTTTTTAAAATGTACTTGTTTGAATTCATTGTAATGTAATATATTCTTTGTTGAATGTAGTAATTAGGTATTTATGAATATATGGCTGTGATTTCAGACAAAAAAGAAAATAAAATATTTCAAAAATGTTAAAACTTCAACCTTTGTCTGTTTGTGGGTAGATGGGGAACTTCATGGGAGGGTAGAACGCTAAAGTCATACAAAAAACTCCTGTCAGTATTAACATGTCACTGGTTTTAGATTAAAATTGTGTGGGTCTCGGTTAGACTTTGGGCTTCCTTCCACCCCACTAGACGTGCATTTTAGAAATAGAAATTATTTCGTTGCCCTCCACTTAGTACGGACCTCAGACCTGGAGTTGGTACTGGGGTGCTGTGCTGCGGCTCCCCGCTGCTGCTAAAAGAGAACCTATTCTGCTGCTTTTCAGCATCACATTTGTACTCTTGGGGTCTCCTAGAAAAGGTTTACAATCTTTGATGTTCAAAAAACAGGTTTCTCATACTGCCCATTGCTGCAGTGCTTCCAACCAGAAACAGTCTGTCTGAGCTCTTGGCCCGCCTTCCTGAAAAGCCCAGTCTGCTCTGATTGGACAGCTGGCTCACTCTGTTGTGATTGGCCAATCAGTGACATCACTAATTGATTTAAAACAGGAATGTGGGCCAGCCGTTTTCATGCAGTTGAGAAAAGTGCTGTCTGTGGGAGATGTTTTTTTGGACTTTATACATCTATTACATACACAAAAAAAACTACATAACACACTAAAAGATGGGACAAATCCAACAAAGCCCAATAGGTGCTCTTTAAATATTTTGGATAGGTCAAATACAGGGCAACTGTCCCCACAAGGACTTAAATTAGTACATTTTTATACATTACTATTTAGAAAAGTAATGAAAATGTTGTGTTTCCTTATTTGTAATACAGCAGCATCACTTTTTGAAATGTTTTGCTTACCTTGTAACGGAGTTTAAATAGTCATCCTTAAATTGACTCACAAAGCTGCTTCACTTTGCTGTGACAAACTAGGGCAACTATTAGCAATTATTTTTGATTGTTTGCTCTATAAAATGTCCAAAAAAAAGTGAAAAATGCCCCTCAAAACACCCACAGTGACTTCTTAAAATGTATTGGTTTGTCCAGGAAAAATATAAAAAAAAAAAAAAAAAAGAGGATACTTATATACCTTAGAAATACACACAAATACATTTATTTTGACACTTACTGACATACAAAAATGGTGGCAGTTTTAAACTACAGCGAGCATCCTACATTAAATTAAATATGTGCATATTTCAAACAGCAAATACAAATACTGCCTAGATTCTATTTAGATGTAGGGAGTAAAGCATGTTACAAAAAATGATCACTCCTTTTAAAAAAAGAGGAGGAAAACTCATTTAAATCAACCATTAACATAAATCTCATGAATTCAGTTTCTGAGAAAACAGTCTTTTGAGTAATGAAGGGCCTGGTGAGAAAGTAAAAACCTCAGTCCAAGGCTGATCAGCTGCTCAGTCCAGATCCAAACCTGTGCCGCAGGTCTTCTCTTGTGGATCAATAGTCCGTGAACTGTCCCTTACTTGAACCAGGCTGCAGATTGGAACGTAGTTTGTACATGCAGTTGAGAGAGTCAAGAAGGAACGCTCGTATGGTGTTGATCTCCATCAGAGTCAGGTTGTCCAGCTATAGAGGGAAGGAAGAAGAGTGAGACAGAGGACATGCTCAGTTTTAAACAGGTAACACTAACATTGTTTCTCTAATTACTGCTTTGAACGCTTGTGCTCATATCTGCTAGATCTTAAATATGACGGGAAAACATTAAGCAGTAGGGACACAAGATGAGGGGATAAAAGGATAATCCGAGTTATTTTTGCAAGACACCGTGACCGTGGCTGTTAATCCTGCTGATTAAGAAACAATCACAGCGCTCCAAGGTTCAACTATACCTAATGTATGTTCAGAGTTTTTCATCACTTAGAGATGTTTTTTTTACAACACAAAATAATTCCAAGGTGCTTACATTTTTCTTCAATTTCAACACAGCCTTCAGTAGCCATTTGAAATGACACTGTACATGTATATGATTTTTTATTGTTGATTAATTTGTCGATTATATTTGCAATTAATCGGTTAATCGTTAAGTCTAACAAAACTGTCAGAAAATACCCAATGCCCATCCCACATTCTTAGGGTTACATCTTCATATTGCTTTTCTTTGAACATACACTTCAAAACCATAATCAGTTTTCTATCACAGTAAGAAGACCAGTAAATATCCACATTTAAGAAGCTAAAACTACAGAATTTTTGGCTTTTTTGTTTAAAAAACAAAGTGCTGAATAGTTTTCTGCCAATCAACTATTCAATTATTTGACTAATTGTTGAAGCTCTGCAAAATCCTATTAACAGTGTGTGGAAACTAAAGGCTGAGTGTGTGATTCGTTGATCAGTTTGACCTTGGCATGAGCCTCCAGCTGACTGATGAAGCTATCGGCGGAGAGGCGGAGTTTGGCAATACGCGTGTCCCAGATGTCTTTGACCAGCGTGCGGATCTCATCTGCTTTAGGGATGTTGTCAGATGCACTACAGAGACACACAAACCATAACGTAAGGTAGAGCGCCACATACACAGATGATAAGTGAGCAATTAATTACTATGAACACCATGAGCACAACAAGATGGAAGATCCTATTTCTGCAGGGGGATTACTTCGGTTTAGAGGACTCACTAGTTCAGTAGCAGTTTTGTCAGCTCCATGTAGTAAGGACTGGGGACAGGCGTGAAGGTGTCCTCTTTCCTTTCAAGCTCTCGCATCTCCTCCAGTTTCTCTGCACAGTATCAACAGCATGAAAGTAAAAAAACAGTACACAAACATGATAAAAGCAGAATCTGTGACAATAGCTACATGATACTCTATATGTTTTTATATTTAATGAACCACATTGACAGATGAAAGAAATCTGCATAAATGTCAATATCTTTCAGACGTAGAAGTTCCAATTCCAACAATTCCAATATTTAGGCTATAGCATCTGGTGCTAAAGATTTTCCATCTGCATTGGTGGCTTTTGTGCTCACCCAACATGGAGGAGTGAAATAGGACAGGACATCTGAAATATTTAAAGCATAAGGCTGGCAGTATTCTATAGGTTTCCTTAGCCAATTAATTTATCCTACAAACAAGTACATCCTGTGCCGGCAAAGCCCGATTTATATTATTCTTCCTTAGACCGGCATTGCTGTCCAAACACAATTAAAAAAACACACTAATAAGCCACAATGTTCCACTGGCTGACATATCCCAGCATTATGATGAACATGAAAACTATAGTTTATTTTGAGTGAGTCCCACGTACACTGCCCTGCTGCTGTAAACACTCACTAGCGCGTAGTCTGCAACAAATGCACATTTACTTCTGTTTGAGTAAGGTTAAGAGCCTACATTGTTTAGGGAATTTTTGAGCCTTTTAGAAAAATGGCTAAGGTTTGCCTTGGACCAGCTCTTATTTATGCTGCTATAGGTATAGATTGCCAAGGGACTTCCTATGACACACTGAGCTCCTTTCTTCATCGGTGTGCATTAATGTCCTATTAATGAAACAAACATAAGTTTATTCTAGTGGAGATCCCAAAGTTTCCAAGGATACTAGATATATTAGGCTTTTGGTTAAATGACTTAATTAAAATGGTGCACAAGGCTGAGAGCCATATTTCCGTGTGATGGAATGATGCAGCCATGAAGAACATGGGAGTGTCTTGGGTTTCAATATGTCACTCAGTGTAACACGTTGATACCTATATTTGATACATAAAACCCCTCTACCCCTCTAACCTCTACCCCCTTAACTATCCCGGCCGTTGTATGCACTACAACGTTATATCTTACCGACATCCATCCACGCAGGAGGAACAATTCTACATTTCTGTCTCTGTTTCAAGTTAAGGGCCAGCCACACAGGAACATCTACAGGCAGTCCAGGGTTGAAAGGGCCCAGGTCGCCCTGAGGACAGAGACAGATTTGATCGCGCAACAACACAGCAGTTTACACAGAGAGCCACCTGACTCCCATCTTTATTAGCATATAAACATTAGCATTGTGTAGATTACAGCTAGTGATTTGGCTTAACGTATTGATGTTACACTAACGCTAATGACCCATACTTTAGCTAACGTTACAGTAGGAAACCGGAATCAATGTATGACAATTCGTCATCAGACTGTAAGGTTTGGCATTTGCTAGCGATAACGTTAACTATTGAGCTTACGTTAACGCGGCTAACGTTGTGCGAGTTATAAGTATCTTGGCAAACTGTTTAACCGTGTAAAATAACATGACAAACAACTAACGTTACTAGCTACTTACCCCGATCAAATAGATCCGGTCTAAACTGAAATTTGGTATTATCTTCACTGTCTCTTTCTCGGCGAGGAACTCTACCTCCGAGGAATCCATAACTGTTTGTTTGGCTAGATAGTTTTAACTTTTACCATCACATCTGCACTGCTGCTTGTTCCCGCGCTGCCATCCTACAAGGAATACGTAGGATGAGGCAGCTACGTCACCAACAGAAGACGTGATTTCGCGCGCAGTGAGCACTTCGTACCGTTGTGTGCAACTTCGGTTTCATGTATGTAGTCCTCCGCACTTGGCGTATTTGATGAGTTAGCGAAATTGTACCGGAATTGTACTTTAAAAGACTGTTTAATGGCGCTTCATAGACCTGTTGACAATGACGACGAGGACCTTTCCTCTTTATTTTGCTTTGTCTGGCCCGGAAAAGAAGAAGTGGGTCATGTGACAGCAACGAAAGCGCCACTAGCAGATCCGTCATTAAGGGCTCTGGCCACTAGGTGGTAATATTTACCACGTGATAATGCCCTGCATTCACTATTTTACTTTAGTAAAGGTATATATATATATATATATATATATATATATATATATATATATATATATATATATATATATATATATATATATATATATATATATATTTACACACATGTGAAAGTTTAATGTTGTATTGGTCAATATGGAGGAAACTATATTATTAGCCTATATTATGTTCTGAGCAGTAGCATATATACAGCACTGTATTGCAGTGCATTTAATCTGTAACATTGCATGTTATAAACTGATCGTATGTTTTCACGCAAGTTCTTCTGGTCAATAATTTCAGGGCGCTTTACCACTGGTACACAAACAAACAGAACAGGTGATAAGATAAGCAACAATGGTGCCATCTGTTCTCCAGGTATTAGTATTTCTCCTCCTTTAAATTATAATTGTTTGAATGAGCTCCTATAACACCTGTGGAGTAAAACACGTGGAGAATATGACACACAGGTAGATAATATGCTGTTAATAATGTTTTGGGTCACAGAGCTCAGGAGCGTGTAGGCTATTCATGTGAAGGTCACATCAGACATATGTGCTTTTTTTATGGCACTACAGTAAAAAAAAAAGCGAAACAAGGGCATAATTAATGCATTCATGCAGCATTCAATGTGTCCCAATTTGATTAAACAGAATTTAAGCTTCAAGTCTGACTTATTGTAAATCAATTAAACTGACCTTTTTGGTCATCCACCTTTTTAGATTTCTGCTCATTAAAATTTGTTTTGTCCTATCAAATCTTTTGAACAAGTACTATTATTGTTTTGGGTAACCTGCAATTCAGTTTAATTATCAGGTGTCCCCATGTCCTTCTCTACCCACTGGAATACTCTTTGCACTTGAAAATGATGCCCACTCTGGCCAGAAGGGGCAAATGTTAATTTAATTAAATAGGATTTATATACACAGTAGTGGAAGAAGTATTCAGATCATTTACTTAAGTAAAAGTAGCAATACCACACTGTGAAAATACTTCACTCCAAATAAAAGTCCTGCATTTAAAATATTAAGTAAAATATGTATATATTAATAAGTATTTTCAAAATCTACATCATAATTTATAAGAACATCATGTTTGTAGCGTCGCTGTCCTGTGACAATCCCGCATCTCTAAAAAGTCAACTGTTAGCTTTGTGACGATACATTTTCCATCTAATCTAAGGGGGATTTTCAGTAGTTTATTCAGTTTAAGTAATAGGAGAATCTTCTCAATCCATGAAAGAACACTTAATCCTGTTGTTTATCAGAAATAGTCACATTCAAAATAACCAAATTTGGAAATACGTGGTTTTCACTGAACAGAAAGGGTATGCCAAATTTTAATCTGAAAAGAAGATAGTGGCTATAGCTGTCAGAAAAGTGTAGTAGAGAAAAAAAGTACAATATTTGCTTCTGAGATGTAGTGAAATAGAAGTTTAAAGTTGCTTAAAATGGAAAGTACAAGCAACTCAGTATCTTGATGACAAAAACAACAGGGGTCAACCTCAACCAAAATCTTTATAAAGTTTCTGGATAGTATCCTCTTTGGGACAGGTCATTTTTAATATTTTGGGTAATTATCTGCAATTGTTATACTGTATTCATAGTTGTTATACTAACTACTGTTATACTATACTGTATTGAGATTATTGTTTCTCTTATATAATAATGAAAAAATGCTCCTATAATCTTGTTATCACGCTTCTTATCATTGATGAACATCTGACCAAATATGTAATGGTTCTTTTGTTCCACAAGGTGGAGGAGTATTGTTGAGTAAATGTATGGGTAAATATCAGTAGTGTAGGATGTGTTTATGAACTTCTGACAACTATAGGAAAAATCATGTCAAAAACACATCCTTCCTATTTCCTTGATTATGTTTCTGGGGATGTGAAACCATTTTGACTCAGGCTGTGACATACAGGAAAACTCGAAACCTTTCAAACCTCCTTTATGTTCTCTGACCTTCTGGCATTTTTAAGGAAATCCAATTTCCACTGGGATTACTAAATTACTCTCTCTTACTCTATCTATTGCCATTCTTTTTCTGTATGTCACTATGTTGGTTTTAAAATTACGAAATTATGTCATGCAAATTTACATAAAAATATCTTTCATACTATCCTCCATTCTACCGGTTTTGAGCAGGTAACATGTGACCTATGTGTCAGGGTCATTGCAGCAAAGCCATTACAGTTTTTTTTTTTCGATTGCTAAACGACAGTGGGCACAACTGGAGTCACATGTGCAAAACTCTACAGTTTGAACAGCAGCAGTTCATGTGGACCAAACTCTAGTTCATTTTTCATGGCTTGAACACAGTTTTCAAAACTCTACACACTTATCCCATGACTTTAACCACAACGTGCACAACACTGTGGATCTACAGCACTTTGTTGAAATACTAACACACTGCTGTCAAAACTGTTAACGACACATTAAAAACAATATATTTCAGTCTGATGCCTATCAAACACTGCTGATTGGAATTTTAGCTGAAAGCCTAAGCAGGTGTCTTGTTTTAGACTAGTTAGTGAACATATACAGTATTTATTGTATATAAAGGAAGCTCAGAAAGCCTTTTTTTGTAAACAAGACTTATTATTATACACTGTACCGTTTGAGAGAAACAGGTAAAAGAGCAAAGATACCAATATGTCCAGGTAAGATGTCTGAGGTTATATACATAGCTTAAAAAAAATGTGAAAAACACTATATCTTTACTATAGTAAAACTGCTTTCTTACTGTTTTTCAGAAAGTAATGGAAGTGAAAGCAAGGGAAACACCACATTCATTTGTATTTAGAGATGATGCAGACATCCAATGTGATGAAGAAAACTTGCCACATGATGCTGGAGAGAGACAGGATTAGTCACACTATTCTTTATTACTGTTATGTATGTACAGTACAGGCCAAAAGTTTGGACACACCTTCTCATTCAATGAGTTTCCTTTATTTTCATGACATTGTAGATTCTCGCTGAAGGCATCAAAACTATGAAGGAACACATGTGGAATTATGTACTTAACAAAAAAAGTGTGAAATAACTGAAAACATGTCTTATATTCTAGTTTCTTCAAAGTAGCCACCCTTTGCTCCGATTACTGCTTTGCACACTCTTGGCATTCTCTTGATGAGCTTCAAGAGGTAGTCACCTGAAATGGTTTTCCAACAGTCTTGAAGGAGTTCCCAGAGATGCTTAGCACTTGTTGGCCCTTTTGCCTTCACTCTGCGGTCCAGCTCACCCCAAACCATCTCGATTGGGTTCAGGTCCGGTGATTGTGGAGGCCAGGTCATCTGGCGCAGCACTCCATCACTCTCCTTCTTGGTCAAATAGCCCTTACACAGCCTGGAGGTGTGTTTGAGGTCATTGTCCTGTTGAAAAATAAATGATGGTCCAACTAAATGTAAACCGGATGGGATGGCATGTCGCTGCAGGATGCTGTGGTAGCCATGCTGGTTCAGTATGCCTTCAATTTTGAATAAATCCCCAACAGTGTCACCAGCAAAGCACCCCCACACCATCACACCTCCTCCTCCATGCTTCACGGTGGGAACCAGGCATGTAGGATCCATCCGTTCACCTTTTCTGCGTCGCACAAAGACACGGCGGTTGGAACCAAAGATCTCAAATTTGGACTCTTCAGACCAAAGCACAGATTTCCACTGGTCTAATGTTCATTCCTTGTGTTTCTTGGCCCAAACAAATCTCTTCTGCTTGTTGCCTCTCCTTAGCAGTGGTTTCCTAGCAGCTACTTGACCATGAAGGCCTGATTCGCACAGTCTCCTCTTAACAGTTGTTCTAGCGATGTTTGCTGCTAGAACTATGTTTGGCATTCATCTGGTCTCTAATCTGAGCTGCTGTTAACTTGCGATTTCTGAGGCTGGTGACTCGGATGAACTTATCCTCAGCAGCAGAGGTGACTCTTGGTCTTCCTTTCCTGGGGCTGTCCTCATGTGAGCCAGTTTCGTTGTAGCGCTTGATGGTTTTTGCGACTGCACTTGGGGACACATTCAAAGTTTTCGCAAATTTTCCGGACTGACTGACCTTCATTTGTTAAAGTAATGATCTATATCTTTTCCTTAAATAAACTACTGAGTAGTGTAAAGTCACTCAAATTGTTCAAACTGTAAAGATGAGAAAGTTTATAATTTCTGTATTGGTGTTTGATGCTAGTGTTTTTACTCTCAGTGTGTTCTGAGTGACAGTGTGTGTTATCTCAGTGAGGATTGTGCATAGTGTTTGGCTGCACTGAGCCTGTTTTGAGATGTGTGTTAAGAGTTGTGTTGCTTGGAATGAGTTTTTCAGGTGATGTGAACTGTTTAGCTCAGGTGACTGTTGGTAGTGCACACTGTAGTTAGAGTTTTGCACATGTGACTCCAGTTGTGCCCACTGTCGTTTAGCAATAAAAAAAAACTGTAATACAACCCTTAAAACTCTGAACCAAATGCAGGAGCTGGTAAGTGATTGGTATCAAATATTTATCAACCTTTGAGACACCAAGCTAAATAATTGATTAAATGACATGACTCTGACAAAGACTTAGTTTCAAAAGTTGGTTTCATTTTACATTCAGTTCATAAAATGTCTGTAAAAAAATGTGACATCCAAACAATTATTTAATTAGCTCTTACTGATTAATTCTAAAGTCAAATACAAAGGCTGTTCTACATCCTCACATTAAGTATTTAAATGTTTCAACATTATTTATTAAACAGTAGTATTTAGAGTGGTCAATTACTACCTAATTCTTATAACAGATACCATACAGAGAAAATTCACACATTCCTGTGATCTAATTCAGTGTATTGTATTTCAGAAAGAATCTTCCAGAACAACAATCAAAAGCCAATAAGCCAACATCGGTATCATCCAGAATGACATTCTGAAGGCCACCAGGGATGATAACAGGAGACATGCATCATAGAAAGGTTTGTGTAACTATTAATAATTTAGAAGTCAAAGCTCTTGAGTCAACCATCTCAATGATATCCCAATGTTATTACTGGTGCATCTACAGAAGAACTCGAGTTGGCATGTGACATCTGATAGTCAGATAAGACAAAACTGTTTAAGATTCCCATCTCTCCGGCTCTATGTCATCTATATACTTATAATTTTATGAATGTTTTTAATTAAACTGCTATTCAGACTACTGTTCTACATGTGAATTTAGTTCCAGGGCTTAAAACAAACTAGACATTTAATAAAGAACATGTACAATCATCTTATATTTTTAATAATTTAGAACTTGATCTCTGTATGGCTACTGGCTGTAAAGTCTTAGAGGAATCTATAGATGAAATACTCTAGAATTTAACTTTATGCATACAACTATGAATAAACACAAACCATTGAAGAAACATTAAAGTTGCAGTCAAAAACATTGCCTTCATCTCCTCAGTATCACATTGTAAAGGTGAACACATGCCAATAGCGCACATAAGTATGGCGCTTGCCCTTGAAGGATTTTGGCCTAACTGCTCCGCAAGTTACCCTCAGTATGAGGGGCTTTTGATGGAACAAAGACCATTTGTCCAGCATTTTTGTATTCCTGTGCTACACGATTAGTAGCATCATGCATGCTGAAACGGCAGCAATATTTGTCTGCATGTTCAGGGTACTCCAGACTGACCCTCTTAGCACAGATCCAGGACGGACTTGTTGATCACAGGATTGGTCCAGTCGTTCCTCAGATCATCCAAGTGATTGTCAAAGTCAATCAAGTTCTCGTAGGACCTGCCCTCTAAAAGAGCAGATGTGATCTTCTGTGCTTCGCTCCAATCCTCAAAACAGTCACTGGAAGACAGACAAAAACATCAGTTTGGCAAACTGTTTTTGCTAGTTAATGAGAGAACACAGGGAGCTTGTATGCCAGAAACTGTGGTTTAGGTTGCACATATACAGTACAGTCTTCAGTGAAATAGATCTTAACACTGACACACTTACAAAGTTACTTCTCTGCTTTTCCACTTGTTTTCATGATGGTCATAGATAAGCACAATAGGCTCGAAACAGCTCATTGTTAATCTACTGTTGTCCAGCTGAGGGGGAAAAACAGAGAAGATTACAAAGGATTTAGTGGCATGCAGATCTGTTCTGTATAGCTTTACAGGACCAGACTAGTGTCTCACATTTTAGGGAAATCACTACCAATTCTATATACTTTACAATGCTGCTAACCATTGAACATTCTAGCACCTACCAGGCAGCTAATTGTGTTCATTATGTCTGTACATTGTTAACATATCATTTTGTAGAAACTTGTTTTATGTTTGCAACCAATCAGTGAAAATTTCTGCAAAACCAGAAAGTCAGCAGTAAAGCATCTACATAACTTGAGGTAAATGGACAAACACATACCAGTAACACCAGCCTAAATCATTTACTCTTACCATAACAATTGCAGCTTCACTGAAGTTCTCAGAAATTCTTGCAGCCACTTTTTCAGCAAATTGGTTGGGTCTGCGAGAGAGAGAGGACCAAAAATGTAGTGCATCAGAGGCAAGGAGAGTTTGGGTATGGTTTGTTCCTGAAAACAGCAGGGTGTTGGTGTCCATTCTGTTGTCTGTACCTTGAATCCTTTGTGCGTTCATTAGCTTGATAATATCCAGCAATGACGTAACTATTTTCTTTACACCAAGTATCAATCTGAGATAGGTGCAGGAGTCATGGAGCCAACATGAAAGGACAGAAGGAAGGCAGACGTCAAACCAAATTCATTTTCAACAGGAGAGAAAAATTAAAAACTACACCACTTTATTAGGGACACATAGCTAACACAAATTTAGTCTAAAACGGCACTGCAATAAACCCTGTGTTTACAACGTTCAGTTTTTGTAATTGCCATTTTGAAAGCTGTAATTTGTGGTGTTTTGTCATTATAATGAGAGGTGATTCTAATATTTAGTCTACCATCATACAAATAGGGGGAACACAATATTAAAAACACCTGTTAGTGCAATTCAACAGCTCCACCAACTACAGCCTACCAAATGACCATGGAACCCCTATAAACAGTTAAGTTGTATAAACAACAACTGAACTTATGTTCTGTAGGACTGGTATATCAGACTTTATTAGTTTAAGCTAGCTGTACACAATAAACTTGTAACTGAGATTGCATATTTTACTTGACGGCTACTTACCAGTGTTAAAGCTACTTCTAGCATTGGTGCCAGAGCAAGTGTACCGTGAAACAGCGGCACACAGTCCACACACAAGACTGGTTCACCGTGGCTGTCTTTCTTCTTCTCCTTCGTTTTTTCTGCCACCAGCAATCCATTCACGGCGCAGTGAGGATACTTGGCAGCATGTAAAACCATTTTACAGTAAGCCTGACTTGTCAGCTGAATAGGCATGTTTATAAGAAAATCAGCAAGATCGATGAAAAGACAGATCCTGTCAGAGAAGTTGAGTAGCTACACGATGATGAGGGACTGCTGCCAGCTACCGTTAGCTAACGTTAGAAAGTAGATATCTACCTCAGCAGCTACCTTACTGCCAGAATATGTGGTTGACGTTATGCCTTCCAACACGAACATGTAAGATGTGCGATTAGCAAAAATCACAATAGTCGTTTTATGCTAGATGATATACTAAATGTCACGAAATCTAGCCATAAGAGCTAATCTTACTGCCACCTTCCACTCGTTTCCACAGTACCGGTGGTGCCGTAAACCAGAATGGAAATATCGTAAAACGAGATTTCACCGCTTGTAACGTAGACTTACGTCTTTCCGGTCACAGTCATACTTCCTTTCAGACCATCGGCGGACGGGAGCAAGGAAGAGACAGTAGGTTGTATTTGTTTTATCACTAGCATCTTTCTAACCATATAGAAATACATTGCACTTTACCACTTACACATACTGTGACATTGTATGTATTCAAAGTGTGAGTAATGGTCCAAGACGAATTGGCAATTTTAACCGAAATAATCAGTTGTGTAAAAGTGACATTGTCAGAGCGGTTCGGGGCTAGGACGGACTAGCCGACTTACCGGCTAGCTAGCTGTCGTTTTTTTCCGGCATTAGATATGTGAAGGCAGACTTGTTGCGCAAACAATAGTTAAATGGTACAGTGGTCTGCCATGGGCTCATGTAGTCAAAGTAAATGGGAAGGTATTGAATTGTATAGTATTGGCTCAAAGAAACCGCTATTTATTTGATTATTTTAACCGGGCGCTATGACCTTGTGTTGCCAGCTAACGCTAACATTAGCTTACCTTTACGGAGTAACGTTAGCCATCCGCAAACCTTCTGTTGGACACACCATCACAACAACAATACCGACATTTAACACACATGTAACGTTAGCTAGCTAAGTGAATAGTTCGTGAATCTTTATGCCAGCTGCGTGACTTAGTTTGAATGCAAGTATTTTAAAACGCTCAAACGCTGACAATCGTGTTATATTATAGATTTGCTACCAAATAATAAAGTATCAGACACCTGCCTAAAAATATTTATTAAATGTATTCTTACATTTTTATGATCAAACGACTTGTAGGGAGGATGTGTTTGAATGTATGTAAGTGTGCTTAAGGAATTTACTAATATCTTTCATCGGACCTTTCTACAGAATGCTGGCCACCAGAGCACTTCGCCTTGTTGGCAAACGTGCCATTTCCACATCTGTCTGTGTACGTGGAGGACATGGTAAGTGTGACTTGAACTGACATGTTAAAGTCAAAGATCTTATGGTACTTTCCATAAGATCATCTCTCAATGCAAATCAAACCAGCTATTAGGCTAACTGAAATAAAATCATGCCAACCTGTAGGTATGGTGAAGGATATGTGATGATGTGGGGCTATTTTAATTCCAGAGGCCAAGGGAACTTTATCAGGATGCATAGTATCCTGGATCCATGAAATAACTGGCCTTTTAAAAATAAAAATCTGCCTGCCTCTTTGGGAATTTAACATAGGGGTGTGTATACTTATGCCCCCAGTATTTTAAGAACATTTTATTTATTTATATACATATTCATTCACAAAGTAAATTGGTGTCCTTAAAGGTTGGATTTGTCCTAATTTTTTTAATTAAGGCATTAAGATCAATTTCCAAAAGATGTTTTTTTTTTCTTTCTCTTTTTAGTCAACTTTAGCATGGGTGTGTAAACTTACGCAAGCCACTGTACATTGGATTTACAGAGCAAAAAAACATACGTTGCAGACTTTATTATTGGCAACTAAACATCTATATTTTATATACATTTCAGCAAATATTCAAACTATTTCACAATATTTTGACAAGATTCAGAGTTGGGCTAAAAGAGCAACTTACTTCAGAAGCTGAGAAATACTGCATATGACATGACACAATAATTGATTGATAAAGAACACAGCAGTGCGATGCTGACAGCAGTCAACACAGTGTTTTCTTTTTCAGTGTTTAACAGCACAGTCTTAAATCAAGTAAACCCAATTTAGTCTTGGAATACAAATTACATTTCTGATAAAGTTGGCATTAATTAAGGCATTTGGTGTTAGTGAAAATGATTTGATAAGACATTCTTCCCATGCAGGTGTTGCGAAGGTAGAGGACTACACCCTCCCTGCCTACTTTGACAGGCGGGAGAATCCCCTCCCAGACATCAGCTATGTGCAGAACCTGAGTCCAGAGCAGGCGTCCCTGAAGGAGAAGGAGAAGGGCTCCTGGGCTGCACTCTCTGATGAGGAAAAGATTGCCTGTAGGACTTTGCTGCACTCTGCTTTTTTGAGATGCTCTAATGTTTATAACTATTGGTTCAACTGGGTTTGTTATCAGCAAATATTGTGTTAATGAAAAAGCATTTTTCATATATTAAGATTGTAATCCTCTAAAGTTTGTGTTTCCAATGTTAAGTGTACCGCATCAGCTTCAAACAGAGCTTTGCTGAGATGACCCAGGGATCGTCAGAGTGGAAGTCTGTGGTTGGAGGGATGTTTTTCTTAATTGGCTTCACTGGCCTGGTTGTGCTCTGGCAGAGAAAGTTTGGTATGTCTGCCAAGTGTAATGGAAAGATTAGAAATTATGTCTGCAAATCTATTCTGGATTTGATGTAGTGATGCTTCTTTTTTCCAAATATAATCAATTCAGTTACAGTATCTTTATTACACTGATTTGCTTGCAGTCTAACTAAGCTCATTACTTGGCACATATTGTCTCTTTGTAGTGTACGGACCTGTCCCACACACATTTGAGGCTGAGTACAAAGAAAAGGAGCTGCAGAGGGTGTTGGACATGAAAATGAACCCAGTGGAGGGCTTCGCATCCAAGTGGGACTACGAAAACAAGCAATGGAAAAAGTAAAGGACCCAGAGGACCAAAACCCAAACTTGAAGATAAAGGCAGACCAACTCAAAGATACAAGAATACCTATATTTCTGTATTTATCAATTGTCCACATTACCTCAGTCTGTGCATTTTGGAAGACCTCTTCCTCTTAAGGTCATCATGTAATATAGAAGTAAAAAATAAAAATGATTAAACTGATAAAACTTCTCAGTATTGTGGTTAGTGAGTGACTTCTGTGTAAATAATGCTTTCACACAAAATTACTTGTTTTATATAAAAAAATGAAGTAATGTACCTCACCCCATTTAATTAGGTGATTTTAAAGCAATCTTATACATATGCTTGTTTATAGGACATTTAGCCTAAAATATTTTTTATAAAATTTTTATTTTTATATTAATGGGACATGTCCTCACTTAAGTTTTGCGTTTTTCTTACCAAAAAGGTACTGCTAATAATGTCCTGAAAAGACAAAAAAAAAACATTTCAAAGTAGGAAATAGCAGACATACATGGAAAGAACTGTACATTAGTAACCTCATAATTTCCTGGTATTGACACTAGAAGTACAATTTGGTACTGATGAATGCTTTAACTTAAATGTTCTTTGTCATTGACAAATTGTGATCGTCATGATCAATATTTCATGCACTCAAAACCACAAGTATATGAGTTTGGGGAGATTATGAGAGGGATTTCGTGTTTGCCCATTTCATGGATTAACCACGCCATCTTCATAATGTCTCCAATTGGGTATTGCAAAATAGGTACGTCATATGTAGGATTTATGATTCCTTACAAGTATAAATCTAAATCCCAGACTATGGTAACGTTCGACATATTGCAATCTCTTGAGGGTGAAGGGTTTTGGGACAGCTGCGGCAACATGCTCTGATGTCACTTACCGGATGAACCCGCAGCGGCAGTTTTTTCACGTCAAAACAATCCGGAAGACGATAGAGCATGACGGAACTGTTGTTGGAGCTGAGACGTGGTTAAGGCTGAATTAATAACATTGTTTTAGGCACGGCAATGTAGCGTAATAATGTTGAATAGAAAACAATAATAGCGGTTTAAGCGAATGTTTTCACTGTTGTATGACTTTAAAGTCAGTCAGTCGGCCTCGCGTTTTGTTAAAATATCGTAGCAGCAGATCTAAATATTAAAGTGTTAGCTGATCGCAGACTGGTTCAGAGTCATCATGGGCAATGGAATGAATAAGGTAAGCTTTGATGTTTGAAGTTCAGGTGTTAGGTTGTCAGTGGCTGTTTATGGTAAAACTTACACTACAGAGTGTAGCTAGTAGATGCGCATTCCTCCCCTAATGTTATCATTCAATCAATTTAATCAATCTGTGACATGACAAAGAATGCACTTTGGTAATTAATTGCAGAAGCTTTAAGTGCAGCAGATAGTTCACCTTTTGCATGTTTTTATAATGTGTAAACAGCTAAAAACCTCAGGGTTGAGTTCTGACAACATTTAAAAGCATAAGTTGGTTGGTTAGTTAGTTTCATTTAGCCTATTTTGTTTTATTGTTTTATGGATTTGTGATGAATTAATTCGATTGGGTTATGATAGATAGGTGCAAATGTTTATACGCCACACAGCAGGGCGGTACAATGGATTGGGAGACTGGCCCTGAACCGGAAGGCTTGGTTTTACTCTCCTGCTTCCACCCTGCTGATATGCCCAAAAGCAAGGCACTACATTTGTGCCAGGGCCTCTGTAGCAGACCCTGACTTCTGACCAAGAGCCTCACTTAGTGTTGAAAAGTGGTGGGGACATAAGGGCTCAGATGAAAAAACATTTTATATGAAATGGAGGGACTGGAATGAGGTCAGAGTAGATGATTACGGCAGGTCATGGAAAAAATTGCATAGCGCATGAAAGGGCAATATAAAATACGAAAATAGACTAACTTAGCATAAAAGGCACAACAACTAGTGATAGCCAAATGAAGCTTCATAAACCATTTTCTTTATTTTCTGAGCCCACTAGATGGCACTCTGTTCAACAAAGGGTTGAAAGCACACTGAATTGCCATTCCTTAAGCCTGTTAAAACCAAGAGTGCCATCTAGTGGTGTCAACTATTACAACCAATGGTTCATGAAGCTTCATTTGGACATCACTAACAACGTTCACTGTACAGTATGTAAGAAACAGTTATCCAGACAAGAGCACAGATTTCATTCTAACATTGTAGTTTTTTTGTTGTTGCTAGATTTATGTTGGAAATGTCTTTATTTATATAGTAAAACGCTAAATTCAGGACTTGTTTCAGTTAGTTTGCACATTCAAAACATATTCCACATATCTGTGGTTTCTCTGTTCTATTTTTCAGAACATATTTAACAAATTTGCTTTTAAAAAGTGATGATGACAAATGCGGCCATTTCAAGTTGTGGTGACATGTCCCTAGAGTCTCCAGTGTAAATGACCCCTATGCCTTAGACAGCGGGTTCATGCAACTTTGCTCTGAAGATCAAATCAATAGATTATTGCAACATTGCTATTCTGTATTTTAAGTTTGCTTTGTTGCAATTATATTTACTTTCAAATGATGGCAAAAAGTCCACCGCTAACATGCAAATTACATTGATGTCCAGTATATTAGTTAGTTAATAGAATTATTTTTTTAACAATGCATGTTTTGCTAAATGAAACAGGTCTCACTAATGTAAGACGAGTACATTTTAATTGTGTCTTAAAAAGACTTTGCATAAACAGATAAGTTGGTCATCTGTATTTCCATTCTTTATTGCCACAACAATGTGCAGGCTGAGTTAGTCATACATTTTATTAGTGTAAATCCAGCCCTGAATTATCTTTAGACACCTGCTGTTTACTAGTGGCCTAGCAAAGTACAGCAACACTCAGTGGCTGCTTGCCACTCATCACTTCATCCTGATAATCATGCATCGTTGCTTCAGGCCTTGTATGGCTTTAGGGAATGATTTGCTGGCACTTGGTCCTTAAGCTTTAAACCTTAAGCCTTTAATTCAATCTGGCTCAACCTGGGACATTTTTTCCTTTTCATGTGAAGATTTTAAAGCTGGACTGTAATGAATATCTAACCTGAATGCAACATGTCTGTGACTGCTGCTTCACAGGTTGTCGATGGGCTTTACCTTGGGAATATCAGAGGTAAGACAAACATGATGTAATTTAATTGGATGTTTGTAAATTTGATACATAGAGTATGGCTGGGTTGGGTCAGGCTTTCAGCACCAAAGGCAGAAGGCCAAGATAATAGGCCATAAATGCATGAAGGAATAAGTGGTGGGGGGATTGATACAGTAGAATATCATAACACGTTACCATTAAACATATTGCTTTGTTTTATAGACATTTTAATGCAAAACACAGTATTCTCCCAAATAATATGGACCAAAACCATGCATCTTGCACATATTCACTGTGAAGGGTTTTATATTGAAGTGCTGTGCCTTATACAGTATAAGAAGGTTTTACCTAACAAACATCAGATGTTGTAGCTGAAAGTAGTTATTCTGTCAAATATAGATATTTCAGAGTAAAAAGATGCAAACACCTTGTTGACAAAAGACAATTGAGCTTGAAGGTGCTGCTTCACATAAAACACAAGAGTCAACAGTCTTAAGTGTGTCCCTCCCTGGCCTGAAACAGCCAGGTTTCTAACTTTAGCTGCTGCAATGATGGCTCCACATGATGAAAACATAATGGCTAAAATTAGTTCAAGTGACCACAGGCCTTACTGTACCAAATTATATTGCAGGATAGTATACAGCTCACAGACCTTCCTCTGCAGTGGCTTACAATTTAACTGGTCATAGTTGTTGGTGTGTTTAGTTTGTGTGAAATTCAGTGACATAACTCTGGTGAGATATACTCTTTCTTTTTGTCCCAGACGCAGAAAACAGAGAAAGTCTGTCTAAGAATGGCATCACCCACATCCTGTCCGTGTACAACAATGCTAAACCCGTGTTTGAGGTTAGTGGAAAATCCAGGTTGGATGGGTCAAACTATTTCTACTTCCTGTGAAAAGTTTACATGGAGATTTTGGTATGACTGTGCAAGTAATAATGTGATGTGTCCGGTCAGCCAGCTGGGGGTGGTGATGAGTTATGGTAGAAGCAAAGAGACTGTGGGTGAGATGGACAGTTTACATGCTGAGTGGTGTGAAGTTTCTTTAGCCGCTCTGATCTGGTGTAATTGCCAGGCAATGACTTAAGTGTGAAGTTTTTAATTCAGGGACGGTAATGTATTATTCAACACTATGTTCTGAGACTGATATTTGTAGCAGAGGAAAGTGATTTATTACAGAGGGCCTTGTTGTCCAGTGTGGCCACAAAATGTTCAGCATGTCACATCCAGGTGACAGACAAATTCAAGGTTTCAGTCAGTTTCTTATGCTTGTCTTGAACAGTGAGTTATGTTAGCTTTGTTTATTTAGATAATGCTAAGCCCCAGAAAGCTTTAATAGTAAAGAACTATATTGAGTGACTAGAAAACTACAGATCTACCTTAAGCCTGTTGCATATTCTTCTTTTAAATCTCTCCTAAAAACGCACTTTTCTGAATTGTTTCTTCTGTTTTACTGTACTTGTTTTTATTGCGTTTTAGTAATTCATACCTCGCTTGTCATTGTCACTGTATCAATTCTATTTTTATTTATCCGGTAATTACTCCTTTTTTTATGTTATATGTTGTACACATATCAATAAATGTATTAATATTATAATAATAGTAATTATTATTAATAATAATAGTTTGAGCCCTTAATATGAATTTATTTATTCAAATAAGATTTACATATTACATCCAGATGTATTTCATGGCCTATATTCTAGAATTTTTCAGTTGTTATACAGTTTTTATGTTTTACAGGACATGACGTACCTTTGTATTCAAGCAGCTGATGCTTCCAGCCAGAACTTGTGAGTAAACACAGACATACACACACAAATGTGCACATTTATACCTCAGATTTTAAATGTCCATGTGAATTTCTGAAGGGCTGATGAGTCACACAGTATTATTTCAACACTATTACCATCCAGATTGTGGTCCCAGGGTGTGACGGCCCAACGCAAACCGTTACAAATATTATATGAAGAATTTTGACAGTTTAAAAACTGTAAAAAATTGCACGACTCCTGTCGGTAGTTTTTAGACATTTACTACTGTCAATGGATTGTTTAATTTATACTCTTAAGTGCCTACATTGAAGCAGTACAGTAGAGGGCAGAGTGACCAGTAGCTCTTAGTTTATTTAAATCATTTATCGGTTCTGTTCATCTCATGGCTTGTAGATATATGAAATAAAGTAGACCCTGCGATATTAAATTAATTATGGAATGTTCCTAAAGATTTAGCACTAGATTTTATTTTCGGTGTTTGTGTGTGTGTGTGTGTGTGTGTGAGAGAGAGAGAGAAATATAGAGTGGGTTGTGTTCAATGTGTCAATGTTCATCAGTAAGCAGACTCTGTGTTGAAAGAGGCATGAGCTGTCCCTCCACCCTTGCAGCGGCCAATAACACAACGCATTAGTCATTGCATTTCTGTTGCTTTCTTTGTAGGGTCTTTTGACCTCATGCAACTCTAGCTGCAGTAATTCTGGATTAAACACTTGACACGGGCTGAGGGCACAAACCAGAAGTGCTAATCCCGGGTTGCAGTTTGAGAATCAATGCAAAAGAGCAGTCTCATGTCTTATGCGACCCACTTAAAAGTTAGTATTGAAACTGGTGAGGGATTATGTAGTTGTTGCTGCACTGGTGCCTTTACTGGTTGGTCAGGGTTCCTGCACAGACATACCGAGATGGGATCTTGGAAAGGGGTTACATAAATCCCCATTGCATTACACCATCCCTGTGAAGCTCCCTGCTGACACCATGTGTGTTGGAGGAGGCACATTGCTCTCTACACCATCCACATCAACAGTGAAGTCTGCAGTCACAAGGAGCGTACAATGAGGGAATTGGCTTTACTAAAATGGGGAGAAAGCTGAGGAAAAAGTTGGGGAAATTGATGAATAATTAACTTGCTGACAGAACAATGTAGAAAAAGATGGGGCACATTGCTTGGTTGTATGCAGGCTGAACTCACTGGTATCAAAGGAGTATCAGATTCTCTATTAGATTTTCTCAATTCAAAACTCTTCATTCAAATTTCCTGAAAAATATAATGCACAGGACACAGTTAGAATGTAAGTTATTGCAAAGTTCACATGTGACTCAGACAAAAAGTTTTTTTTTTTTGGCCTGGCTTGGGGGAGTTAACGCTGTTGGTTCCCAGAAAGAGTGTGACTTTGAGTGCTGCAGTCATTGAAGTTGTCTGGGGTTTAAAGACTAACTGTAGTTGCTTTACTTTGTAAAAAATAAAATAAAAATAAAGCTGGGTAAAACGCAAGTTAATGAAAATTGAGGTTTAGTATTTGGTTGCTGATTGGGTTGGGTTGGAGGTGTCTGACCTCCACTGTCGCAATCAAGTGTCCTTCCCTCAGGCAGCACAGGAAGGAAACCTTAGTGTGACATCTGGCTGTTGGCCTCGACTACCCATGGCTTTATTAAACCCCCTCTGTCACAATCACTGGTCTGACTGAAGGGAGTGGTGAGGCCAACTGATGCACCATCTTGCTCACCACCAGCCAGGGAGCCCCTGTGGCCAGGTCTGATGCCCCCCCCATGTTTAAAGGTCCACAGACCACAGGTCACGTAAGCTCAGTATTTCTTGGCGCAACTGTTGCAATGGGAAGCTGTCTGAAAACTCTTAAAAACGTTCTTAAAGCTCTTGTGTCTGTACTGTGGGATGGATTTCAGGAAGTAAGGTTAATTTGTATAGCCCTAAATCACAGTGACTGTCCCCATAAGCTGCGTCAATTACCCTGTAAAAGAAAAATAACTTAAATGACAAATCTTGGTCGGGGCCTCAGAAACATCCATTCCTATGAACTTCAGGCATGTAGTGAGGGGGCGGGGGGTCACCATTGCTGTTGATGTTGTCAAGGTTATTGTAGAATTGGCACTTGGTGCGGTGATATCATCCTCTGAATTAACACAAATTATTTTATTGGAATTGCCTTAAATGTTGTAACTTTATATAGTTGCTACCATGCACATGTACCTGTTTGTGGAGGGCCAGGGATTCCCCTTCTTTTTCCACACTCTCATGACAAGCCTGCTATGGTTTTAAAGCACATTGTGCACTGACCATGAAGGTGTGAACTCATTTGCATCAAACATTTACAAAATGAGATGTGCATTTGTGCTAGGAGTTTGCATGTCCACCATGGTGTACTTTTGTTTATAACTAAGATGGTATAATTTGATTTTGTTTTTAAAATGATTTCTCACACGTACCGATGTAATTAAATAGAAATAGAAATTCACAATAGCAGCTCAAGCTCAGTTTGTTTCAGTATTCTCTAGATTCAACTGGTTAAAACCTCAAATATTTGTCACACGGTAATTTTCTGCATATTAAACAAGACGGCCGGAAACCTCTGTGCTAGGAAGACAGAACAAAGTGCTGAGGAGACATCTTTAGAAGGAGTTTGGATCTCAGCAAGGAGGAAAAAACAGAAAAGTGGCAGTCAATCTATTTTAGCCCCAGTCTGTTATTCTGTCTGCTATTGAGTAACCAGCATCTGCTCCTCAGGAGACGGCATTATCAGCCATGCACTTCTTGATTATGCAAAACACCATCAGTGTTTCCTGACAGTGAACAAGTAGGATATTTGAGGAGCAGTTGCACCACATCTTGCTGCTTTGTGTTCATTTTTATGTCAGCGTAGACTCACATTCTGAGGATTTCTGTGACCTTATACAACAATGAGCCATTTTTCAGTTTGTGTTTTTGGGGTCAAGGAACAATATAATTTTGTATTGTGTTCCTAGTATTTCTCAGCTCTTAATAGGCTTGCATATTTGCGAAGAGTCTTACACATTAGTCTGACACAACCTCAGTATGAGTATTATCTCTTTAGTTGCAGGGCAGAAACATGTAAACATGTTCGGTCCACCATAAGGCAGGTTATTTGTTGTATTTTTGATTAACTTGATCATTTGTAGACACCGAATGAATGAATGCTGGAACCTGATGTCATTTTGCACATAGACAAAAACAAGGACAGTTACTTCCCTTGTCTGTCCCTATACTGTCTGTGCTCTAGTCTACCACAGACTCTCTATATGAGCCGACCTGAGCTTTTTTCTCACGTGACAAGTTGGAGTAGTTGAAAGATAAATTACTATTTATCTGCATTCTCAGAACTAACAAAACTCTATCAAAACTACCTGTCCAATTCTGGGACATCTCATTATATTTGAGAGTAAACTGCAGATTATGCAGTCAAAATCAGAACAATATCATGGTAAGTTTCAGCAACCTACTTGAAACACGAAGTTCAGGCCTCGAGAAAGGAGTTTCAGTTCAAGGTGTCCTTTCTCATATCCTATACTATATGTGTCATCTATTGTTAGCTTTACAACTCTTCCTCCTTAGCAAAAATAAGCTAGTTTCTGATTTGATGAGCAAAAGCACTGTTATTTTTTATTTCGAAAAATTAGCTTCTATATTGTGTACTGCAAACCACAGAAAATGTGTGCTATATATCAGTTTCTTGGTTTGTTTGTTTTTCCCTTTCAGATTACAGCATTTTAAAGAGTGCATCAGCTTTATCCACGAGTGTCGCCTGAATGGTGGATCTTGTCTCGTTCACTGGTAGGTTTCCATGTCTAAAGCTGTAACCAACTCCTTCTTGGCATCTGGGGTTGTCAAGACATGTCATGTTCACTTTGGATGTAGGCTTGTAGTATGCATCAAAGGATGGACTCAAAAAACAAGCCTGTCCAGTAGCTGTTATTGACCTATTACCATACCTATTACCTGTAAGAAATAAGGTGTTATTATTTTGTATATTTTGTGTCTTTATGACAATGACCAAGCTGTGTGCTTTGCTTCGCTGCAGCCTTGCAGGTGTCTCCCGCAGCACTACCATGGTGGTGGCCTACCTGATGACTGTCACCCACTACAGCTGGGATGAATGTCTGTCTGCAGTCAAGGCTGTTCGCTCCTTTGTCGGCCCAAACTATGGCTTCCAGCAGCAGCTGCAGGAGTACCAGACAACACAAGTCTCAGAGGTATGAACACATGAACGAACACACAGACATGACGAATGCACACAAACAATACCTACAAAAGGCACCCAGCCCCCCTTTACAGTTTGCAGTGATGCAGCCTAAAGTCAAAGTTCTAATGTTCATGTTTAAAAATTCAAAATTTTATGTTTTCCTCACTGGCATTTTTCTAGCAATAGCTCTACAATATATTGGCATTCTGTAAATTTCTTTGTGTGTTATGCGCTGTCGTGATTCAACGCCACTTAGAAATGCACAGGAACTCAGGATATGATGCATACAACCATAACACTGCACATAAAGTCTGTGGTTAACATATCAACTGTTAATTGTGTCTCTCTTGTTGTCATGGAACATGATATACCTGACAGACATTTGTGTTTATTTCTGTATAATTTGTTTTTACATTTGTTTCCTTGTAGAGGCCAATAAACGTTTGTTTTACAGTCCAGCCGGCATTGCTGAGATACTCAGCTACAGTCAGAGACAAAACAGCAGCCCATTGCATCAAATAAACAAATATGCTCATCTTGCTGTTTGAAATTGCTCAAAAATCACTAAAATATTTGTCAGTCTCACATAAGCTGCAGAGACCTTTTTGTGATTATTTTTGTGAATCAGTTATTCAATCAGTAAAATATAACCCAGATTTGTGAAACTTAATTTGTGTTAGGTTCATATTATGCATTTACTGTTGAAACAATCTCATTCGCTTTAACCAAAAATTCAAATTCAAATTTATTATTAGTCACATACAATTATACAGAGTATATGAAGTGAAATGCTTTGTTCACTGTTTCCATGGCTGTGCAATGTGTAAATAATGAGGAAATAAATAGAAAAAGAAGAAATGTCTAAAGTGCATGAGGTGTTTCTAACATGCTTGTGCTCCTGCTACAGTCCTCATTCAGTATCTGGATAGCTTGGGGATAAAAACTTTTCCGCATTCTCTCTGTGTTGGCCCTCAGGCAGCGATAACGTTTCCCAGAGTGTAGGGCAGAGAAGAGCCAGTTGTTCAGGTAACTGGGATCTCTGGTGATTTTCTTTACTCTGGACTTTACTCTCCTGATGTCTATTTCCTCTAGGTTGGGTAGTGCACTCCTGTTCAGCTGATCTCACTACTCTCTTTAGGGCTTTACGGTCTTGCTGAGTGCTGTTTCCATCCCAAGCTGTTATATTCCCAGTAATTATACTTTCAATGTTGGCTCTGTAAAAGTTCTTAAGTAATTGCTGAGGTAGCCTAAAGTACTTCAGGTGTCTGAGGTGGAAAAGACGCTGGCGTGCCTTTCTCACCAGTGAATCAACATGTTTGGTCCAAGTCAGATCTTTAGACATATAAACACCAAGATATTTAAAACTCTCTACCCTTTCCACTTGAGAGTCGTTGAACTGGAGTGGTTTGTAAACTTTCTGCTGATCACGCCTGAAATCTATAAACATCTCCTTAGTCTTGGGAGTAGGTTGTCTTGGCATCAATTTGAAAGTCTGTCTACCTCATTCAAGTAAACTTGCTCATTGTTCTTAGAAATGAAGCCAACTACTGCTGTCATCAGCAAACTTGACAATGATGTTGGAGTCAAATACTGCCATACAGTCATGTGTGTAAAGGAAATACAACAGTGGACTTAAAACACAGCCCTGTGGTGTTCCTGTGTTGAGGGTGAGGGATGAAGAGGTGTGGCTACACACCCTCATCACCTGGGGTCTACCAGTCAAGAAATTGAAAATCCTTTTGCACAGAGATGAATGCAGACCAAGATCTTCAGCTTAGTGATGAGTGTAACAGATTTGATTGTATTAAATGCTGAGCTGATATCTATAAACAGTTGATCTGCGCGGGTTTTGAACACTCGTCCAGGAATGCCGTCTGGACCTGCTGTCTTCCTGGTGTTCACGCTTCGGAATGCTCTCCGGACGTCATGCTCTGAAAGGGTGAGTGCAGTCTCCTCTATCGGCAAGACTCCCGGTGGTACGCACCTCATGTGCCTGGATGTTATCGGCGGTGTTTGTGTCAAAACGCGTAGAACGCGTTGAGTTTGTCCATGCTCACGATGGTGGAAGCAGGCGCTTTGTAGTCTGTCATCGCCCTTAGTCATTGCCACATGCGTCTGGTGTCAGACTGTTCAAACTGGGACTGGATCTTTGCCCCATACTGCCATTTGGCGTCTTTAACTATCCTTAGATTTGTACTCCTCCATGTTCCCAGATACAAGCCCCGAGTTGTAAGCAGCAGTGCAACTGTTCAGGGCCTCGCGGATGGAATGATTTACCCATGGCTTTTGGTGTGGATATGTTTCGATGGTGACTTTGGGGACAACATCATCCACAAGTGCATCCTGGAGAAGGGACTCCGACTGCTCTGACCAGAGCTGGATCTCTCGCATGGCTGGAGGCTCACTTTTTAATTTCTGCCTGTATCTGGGCATAAGGAATACAGCAGCATGATCTGACTTGCCAAAAGGTGGAAGTGATTGAGCTTTGTATCCCTCTTTGAATCCCTCTTTGAACCCAGTGTCCTCTCCCCTCTGGTGCTACACTTAACATGCTGGTAAAAATTAGGCAAAACTTTTTTGAGGCTGGCCTTGTTGAAATCCCCTGCCACTATCACTGCTGAATCCACGTTGTCACTCTGATGCTTGTTGAGAGTTCCATAAAGCTCCATCAGTGCTTTGTCAGTGTCCGCTTGAGGTGGAATATAAACTGCGGTCACGATGACGGATGTAAACTCCCGTGGTAGATAAAAATGTCTGCATTTGACTGTGATGAATTCCAGGTCAGGTGAACAGTGTCTTGACAGTACGGTTACATTTCTACCCTCACACCACTTATTGTTCACCATGATGCACACACCCCCTCCTCTGGTTTTACCAGAATCAGTCGTTCTGTCCATCCGGTAAACGGAAAGAGATTCAGCAGTTTGAATCGCATGATCTGGCACTGACGGAGTTAGCCATGTCTTGGTTAGGCAGAAGATGTTACAGACATGCACGTCTCTCTGATATTTCAGTCATGCCCTCATGTCATCTAGCTTTTTTTTCCAAAGATTGGACATTAGCCAGCAGAACACTCTGCTGTGGTGTGCGGTGGCCCTTTGCTCTGAGCCTGTTCCGGACTCCAGCTCGCTTTCTGCGATGTTTTCTCTTTGCGCATCTTTTGAAGTTGCGCTCCCCATGTCGGCAAATCTCAGTTGGCCAGTTTGAATCCGAAAAAAAGTTGTCCCAATAGTTTGTTGTTCAAAAAACCAAATCAATTCCTGTCGACTGTACATTACCTGACACAATGAAGTTGTTGTAAATAAAAGGATGAAAAATATGAAATAATCGCACAGTTTAGTAGGAGCTAGCAGAGAGGTGTCCGAACGTGGTGGCGCCATGGCAACCAGCCCAATGGCAACCCCCAACAGCTTTGTGGGGATCTTTACAGTGGACTTTTAGGATACATAATCCAAGATCCGACATTCCTGGAGACAAAGACCTGCCCTATAATGTTCATAGTGGTCTGCTTTCACTTTGAAGAATATCACCGCTTATAGGAAATATCAGTTTAAACTTTCTGGTTTCATGTCCAATCTAGTTTTGACCATTTTCTTAATACAGAGAAATGTCGAGCAATGTAAAATGCTCGTTCAAGTTAAGATACTGTTTTCAAGTATTAATCATATTAACATTTTAGTGAGTACATTTCTAATTGAATTTCATTTTTAACCATAGTCGCCACAGCATTTTACTATTGGCAGGATGTGTTATATTTAAACACACTGTAGGTAGCTGTTCACAGCCTTTTAACATTTTGCAGAAGGCACCTAGTGTGTGATCCTATTACAGTGGCACTGGCCCAGCCTTTGAGTAGAGAAGGGGAACTGCAGGGGGTTTGCTAGGATTGCATTAGCTTGGTACTGCTCATCACGTGTTTAGTATTACTGTCAGCATCTTGCAACATAACATGACTGAAAAAAATGCTCTTTGTTTGTAATTCTTGCACTGATTTCGAGGATTTAAGGGGAAATGGGATTTCTGTAGTTGTGCTTTTCCCACATCTGCCTCAGATAGAAAGTGAGAAATCCTTAGGACAACAATGTAGTCACTAATGCAGCTGTAACAGCATTCACTGCCACCGCATGACAGTAACAAGACATGTATAACAATACACTGAAGTGCACATCCTATAACTGTCTTCTGCTAATTTAGTGAAAGAAGAAACTTTCATCTTTGAAGTCCATAAACATACTGTAATAGTCCAGAGTAGGGTGTAAAATCAGGCTCCCAAAATTACTCAAATTGGCCAGAGAATCCCATTTATAGAGAGCTAAAAGACTGATAAAGACCATCTTATTTTTGCTGACTTATTATTCACTTTTTTAAGGTTCCTACTTGTATTTTGTGTTTCTACTAGAACAGGTTTACATACTTTAATGTTCCAAAAAACACTTACTGCACCTGTTTTCACCCACTGTCTGATTGGTCAGCGTTTCCGGATCTCCAGAGTCTCCGCATCTGTGCTCTGCATTAGATGCTAGATCAACCCGGAACGCAGGAAGTGCGCCAGGCTTTGAAGCAAACTGAACATAGTGGCCAAACATTGGAATTGCAACTCCCGGCCCATCACGTGATGCCCTATGGCCCAAAAAGACTTTTACCCATAGACTAACATGGCGAAAGAAACCTCTGTAAATCAGTGGATACATTTTTTTGAGCATCACAACCCCTGCAAAATAACTTATTTTACTATCAGAATTTGATCCATTTGGTCCAATAACGTTTGGAAAGTCTAGAAGAGCTGCATGAATAAATCCTTTAATCCCCACTGAAGTTAACTGAGCGCTAAACCGGAAGGTCTTATTGCGCCTTCTCTATGGGCCGCCGATTGCAGAAGCAGTGCTGATTATCTGGGTAATTTTTGGCAACATAATGGCTTCATGCGCCACTGAGCAACTCTCATAGGAATGAACGTGGGCTCCGCCTTGAATGCTGTATCCAGGTCTTATAATACATCCATGGTGTCCACATCAACACTTGGGCTTCCCTTCCTGTCGGTCGTTGTAGCCGAGGACTAACTGCAACAGAGTATAGTTGCATTATACTCTACCGTGAGAAATCAACAATAAAGGCTTCTGAACCAAAAACTACACAATCGAATGATTGAAGGACCGATTGATATTCCAACACGAATGTGATCCGAAATTGGGATAAAATGATTAATAACATCGGCAACCAAGAGTGTATGTTAAATATAAACACTGCAACATCTGTTGACTGGTGTTGAAGCCCTGCGCAGTATACTTGTGTATCGGGTGCGATCTAGCATCTACCATGCTCTGCTGTCACTGAGTCTGTACAGTCGGTTGCAGCCGGAGACTGACTGAGTCTGGAACGGAGTACATAGTGGGACTTTATAACATTAAAAAACACCAATACAGGCTTCTAAAAGAAATTAACAACATGGGCAGCCAATATTATAGGTTACCCTGGCATTAGCATGTAGTTACATATAGCAGTGTATGTAATGTAAACATTAGTAGCATGTCTTTCTGGAGCAGATGACCATATGTACAAAATTGGCTCGTATGACCTCATACTGTGCCGAGAGTACAAAAAGCTGTTGAAACCAGAGCGTTCAGAACAGTGTGAAATCCCAGGTTTTGGCTCACAAGTATTTCTTTTAAACACGTTTACCTGATTATTTGAAGCTTTGGCCATGTTTAATATAACCATCCCACATTGTAACATTATAGATACGACAGAAAATACGGAAAAGCATAATAGGTCTCCTTTAAATTCTTTGCATTGTACTATACATGTTTGGTTGTTTTTATTCTGTTGAAAAAATCAAAAAGTGTCATTGTTCTGAAACAATTCATCTATGAACCTGAGCCTTCCCACAGTTAACTATCTGCCTTAAATTCACCTTTTGTCTTGACTTCAAGGTTTTGACTTGAGCTCTAACAGAACAAATTCCACTTTTTGGGAACATTACCTGATTATAATGCCACCCTCTTTTGATTTTGATACATCTGACATCAAACCCAAGTATCAAAGTATTCTGATGTGGAAGATTTGAAAGAACCTTGCAGCTTCTAACAAGATTGATTTTCCTTTTCAAGATGACAGATTGACAGTAGAATCTTGCACCTGATATCAGTCCTCTGATCTTTATTATACTGTGCTTCTGATTATTCATGTGTTGATGTTATGAGTCAGTGGTGCTGTACTCTTTTGGTTAAGTGTGAGAATACTAATTTTAGGAAGATGAATGTATTACATTCAGAGTGACTTTCACTTCACTGTGTTTCATAAAGAATAAGGTATTGCACAAAATCCCATGACATAATTCTTTTCAGTTGCTGTCATTAAACAAACATTGAAATCCTTTACGGGAAAGGAAGACTGCAGCATGTAATACAATCTCAGTGTGCATTTTAGTAACAATAAATATCAAAATAATATTCATAAATAACTACCTTTACACCCAAATGATGCTGCTATAGTATCTTTCTCCAAAAAGCAATATTACTGTCTACTACCATCAGCTCACCAGTTGCAATTGATTTTCACACTTCTCTGTGACCTGACCAAGGGACCAATGCATTTGTGGGAACCTTAACCGATTAACTGAAGAGGCAAAATGGCACTTTAGTCAGTTTCATGGAAGGAGTTATCACCCCAAACCCTCTCATTTTGTGCTCTACAACTGAGGCATCGAAATTCTTCTCCACCTTAAAATAAAAATACATGCCAACATGACTATGTCTTGGATTTGGAATTTAGAGTCCACATGGAGTAGCTTCACATGTCAGAATATAGACTTTTAGCATTTGGTTCACCGTATTGAGGCTTTTGGACTGATTTTCCAGGTGACTGTGTGAGCAGGAATGTCTACAGAGAGCCAACTGTCTCATCTAAAACTGTCTGTCCTGCCCTTTCCTATCATCTGTCAAGTTCCCTTGCAGGCAATTTTTTCTATTTATCACCTCCTGCTAAGAAACTGAATACATGGATTATAATTTAATGATGTACATTTTGTGGCCAGTTTAGCTCAGTTGGTAGAGCAGGTGCACATATATAGAGGTTTACTCCTCGACGCAGCGGCCGCAGGTTCGACTCTGACCTGTGACCCTTTGCTGCGTGCCATTCTACCCTCTCTCTCTCCTTTCATGTATTCATCTGTCCTGTGAAATTAAAAGCCTAAAATGTCATTTTTTTTTAATATATTGTCAAAATTTCAGTTCAAACTATGAAATCAACTTCGCACTCACGGTTGTATTTTTGGATCTTTCTTTATAAAAATAAAACTGATTAAGAAAACAACTGATCCAATGTGATCAGGTTGATTCAAGACTTATGAAAGCACAGGGTACATAGTATATGTACATTTTAGACTGAACTCTGTTTAGACACTATACTGTCTGTATAAGGTACCACATTAAAAAGGTATCTTTTTGTTGTGTGTGTAGATTTATAGCTTGGGGAAAAAAAACTAAATTGAATTTGTCTGTCAATGCCACTACATATATGCATATACATAAAATGTATAGTCCGTAAAGTATTAAACATTGTATTGTAATTTGATCTTAACACAATGACATTTACTTAGTTACGTTATTTGTCTGTCCTCTTGTCCCCAGTACCGAGCATGGTTACAGTCCAGTTTCCGTCCCTGTCCATTTAATGACCAGGAGCAGGTGTGTGCCCTGCTGAGCCAGTTCACAGAGCAACAGCAGAGCCAGAGGAGAGGAGCAGACCAGCGTTGGATAAATCAAAGTGTCTGTTCTCTGCCGTCCAACCGTGATGAAGGCAGCAGCTGAAACACAGGCCTCTGATCATGGTATAGCCCTGCCCATGGCTGTCTGTAAATTACAGTAGCTATTATTCTGTTCCCAATTCCAAATCAACCCCAAGTTGTATTCAACTTTAAGGCCTTTGTACAACTCTGAAAGCATAGGATGAAATAAATCCACCCTTGAAAGCCAAGCATATCTTTCATACTTAATTTGCATCTGTCTTAATAATTTCTAATCAATGGAGGTTGATTTAGAATTGGGCTACAGACTCACTAACCCACAACCAGTACCTTCTTTGCTCCCTTAACGGAGTACAGCCACAACTGGGGTATTGGTGCTCACAGAAGCCTTACTCTAAACACCTCAGCACCTTAGCCATGATGAATAAACAACATTTCCACGTGGACACTTCACATCTGCAATGTTCATCTTGGTAGCCTTAAAGAAGTGACTGATTTAATGCAATCTTAAAGGAACATTTTGTCTCTAATTATGTGCATGTCTAGTCTGTGCTGGTGGAAAATGAAATCCACAAATCTACAACCAATTTGATGCCAATTATTCTGAGCAGTTATTCTGACACATACCATTTTAAAGTCCTATCCAGGCTCTTAATGTATGTGTATTTCAGGCCTGTGTGTAGTGTGTTCTAACAAACAGAGTGCAAATTGTAATTGTAATTTACCCACTGGGGATCAATAAAAAGTATTATTATTATTATTATTATTATTATTATTATTATTATTATTAATGGTATACTCGATCAACACTGCAGCTGGGGAAGTTGGCATGCTTGCCAGGCTGACCGCATAAAATGTGTTATTATATACATCCTACTGAAAGCAAACAACCACTGCTTGACTGTCAAATGTGTAAACATTATCAACATTGCATGTACCAGCAAATACGCTAGCCACTTACATATGTCATAACAACAATGAATATATTACTGTAGCACATCACTGCCCGTGGGTGTAAATTAGTTTACACCCAGTTGGATACTCTTCTCTCATTCGAGGTGGTACTTTTTGTTTCATATTTGAAGTTGTCGACACACTATATGTACAAAGTACCAATCAAGCACCAACAATGGAACTTAATGTAATTTCCTATTGGTGGGTAGTGGTGAAGGAAAAGCTGTGAGTTGGTTCGGTCAGTTCCCACAACTCTGTCCTAGCCATATAACTGTTGCTGAGTTATCTCTCTTATCAGGCTGAGAGAACAAAACAAAAAAAGTACAACAGACTCTCTGTAGTTTGTCGAGATAAGATAAGCCAGGGGAATAACATATGGGTAAAATGTTCGTTTAAGTTATACATTGCAGGTTGAATTGGGAAGCTACATTAAGTATTGCTGAGTAAAGCTATTACTACATATGAAGGATCTCTGCTGTCTTCCTGATTTTACTGATGCTCTGATTTATCTCTTTATTGTGACAAAGCTGATTTATACATAATGTGTGTTATAGATTCATGGGTACAGTTAATTGTTTTAATTGTGTATTTATGGTGTTTTTTGTTTGTGTTTTATAATAAAATGCAGTGAATGACAAACTATGGTAATGCTAATAAATCTGTACTATCAACACTGTGTGTAAATGAAAGAAATGACTATAAAGTGGTTAGTATTGTAGTGCACAGCTCACCTCAAGATAAGCCGCTCATCTCATGAGGCAGCTTGATAACCGCACTAGTAAAACACAGAATAGCTTTTCTTAAATTTCAGTCTGCGTTAAAGATTTGAGAGGTTTCTGGGTTTTACTCAGCAGATCACCTGCTAATGCTGCTTTACATCACAATACCCTTGTGCAGCTTCATGAAAAAATACAGTGTGGTACATATTTTACTACCAGACAATAACCATCAAGGATTCAAAACTAAATGCTTGCACACCGTGATTTCCATGTTTTTTTAATTGTAAAAAGTTAGAGGTGTTACCCCTGAGACATGACAACAAACCAGTATATGAGAAATTAGGGATTAAACTGTGTAAGTGAAGTTAAAACAGTATTTAATGAAAAATATATATTACCTGAGAATTTTTATTTAAAGTTACAGTTGGCAGATTATATCGCTTACCAGTTGTGTATTAGGTAAAGATTACAATTTAAATAGCTCTTAATCACAGGTAACAATATTCACATAAAATTTATTAAGCCAAATAATTTAATCAATATAACAATTCATATGTTTTCATACTTCAAACATGTCCCACATGATCCTGATTCCAACTTAATCCTGTGTTTTTTTTTTGCTCTGTGATGTGTAAAGAGACACATCAAGACTACTGAAACTACAGAGTATCAACATGCTGTCATAAAATCTGCCAAGGAATACATCATCACTCCTTGGAACTGATTTCTGGGAAATAGAACAGTAGGATGCAACATAGGTGTGCTTGTTTATCTTTCGTGGCTAAAAAGAGTGATTGTTCATAGGGTTTACTGTGTGTATATGGTCCGCATATTCAGACAGGCTCATTCCTGGCAGGGCATCCAGACAGGTGGTGTTTACTTAGCAGAAAGCATACATTCAGACTTACTGTGAATTTAGCAAAAGTTAATAGGCTACTGGAAGGAAATGCCGTTGAAACAACGAGGATGCTTTCATCTGTTCTGTTTACTTAGTTTAATTATCATTTCATAATGAACAAGTTAATATAATAAATAGTATAATAAGCTAATTTCATTGAGATGAATGAGTCCTATTTCCAGGTCTTTTGACAATAATAAAATAAGTTGAAGCTAGTTTTCAATTCATCTGCTGATTATTTTCTTAATTAACGGGTTAATCATTTGGTTTAATGTCAGAAAATAGTGAAAAATATGTTTTAGCATTGATGACTTTTGGCCCATGAGCCTTTATTAGATGACAATGAAGATGGTGTATAGCAATATAACGTGGCTACTTAGCCCACTGTGAAATCCTTTTGATCCTAAAAACAGATATTATTCAGCCTATCGAGTTTTCCTACTTATCCTCCCCCCATCATAGTTTATATTATAGTTGTTATTATTATTATTAGTATTAGGAAAGGATATCTCCCCAGAGGACTTGTGGAATACAATACAAATAGTAGGCTACTGCAGGCTACTGCTCGAGAACCTTTTGAAGTTTCTCATCAGTACTGAGTGGGCGTTTGAGGGACGCAATAGGCTACCTTTGTCTGGAGCGCAGAAATCCCCCACAGCTCAAGGTAACTTGTGACTCTCCGGGTTTATTCAGCGAAGCTTTGAGCGTGGGCAGCAAATTTACAACCATCGCTTGTGTCAGGCCATTTCTTGTAAATGCCCGCAGTTAAGAGAAAAACACTTCCGGAATGGGCCGGCATACTGAAGCTTCAACGCGCTCATTGGTCAGAGGGAGGTAGCGTCGTCAAATCATCTCCCAGCTTTTTCATTCATGACACGGAGCACAATAAAGTCCATAGGCATATGTCAGAGAGAACTCACTAGATTAAAGCTGACAGTGAGCCATCAATCAACATCGCAGGATATCCCAAGCAGGGCAAAGACCTCAACCGCTTGTTAAACTGTAAGTGCTTTTACTTTTGATTTCTACCCTAAAGGGCGAAAGCTTTAGAACGCAATTTATACGGTTTGATTTTAAAGTAAATCAAAACTATATTTGACATACTATCATGAATGAAATCCTCCTAATTTAGGTACAAGGGAACTATCCGAAAACAACTTTTCTCCATTGGGATGTCAAACCCGGGAGGTCGGAGACTGAAGCAGTGGCTGGTGGAGCAGATCCAGAGCGGGCAGTACTCTGGACTGCAGTGGGAGGATGACAGCCGCACTATGTTCCGAATTCCATGGAAACACGCAGGGAAACAGGATTACAACCAAGAAGTAGACGCATCCATTTTTAAGGTTTGACAGCACTCTCGTGTAGCCCCATGGTCCGATTAGGCCTACTAGATGGAGTTTTGACACTCAACTTGACAGGCTACTAAATCTTGATGGATCTGTCTAGCGCTTTTTCAAGTCTAGTTCTTTTATGGCCGAATGGAAATTCTCATTTAGACCTTTAGATGTCATTGTTATTATTTGTTTATAGCATTTGAAACTTAACTTTAATTAAATTTAACCAAATTACATTTTTAAATAGTAATAAAGCTATAGCCTATAGCATCAGTGCTATTTTCACACTAAAATTGTAAATGTTAAATTGCCAACAATTGCCAATTATTGTCACTATTGTAAATCAGATTTTGATTTCTTTTTTTCTTTCTTTCTAAAAGTTGAAAAATAAAGGATCATTTTCACATTTCGTCTTGAAGCATCCAGCTTTACTCCAATACAGTACCATCTTTAATATGTGGTTTTCCCTCCACAGGCCTGGGCTGTGTTTAAAGGCAAGTTTAAGGAGGGGGACAAGGCTGAGCCTGCAACATGGAAGACCAGACTCCGCTGTGCCCTGAATAAAAGCCCCGACTTTGAGGAGGTGACAGAAAGGTCGCAGCTGGACATCTCTGAGCCCTATAAAGTCTATCGCATTGTACCAGAGGAAGAGCAGAAGCGTGAGTTTTTTAACAATTAATGTCATGAAAGCCAGTATTGATATCCTTTAACACAGGGGTCTTCAACATGTTTTAAGCCAAGGACACCTTGAAACTGAGAGCAGGGACCCCCTACTACATACATTTTATAGAATTAATTGCATATTAAACTGGGCCTACACTGTGCTACAATGTGCAGCACATGTAATAAACTGGGCCTACACTAACATGTAGGCCGGCCTAAAACCTCTATACATATCTTTTTTTGCGTTGAATACTGAGCTATTAAAATAGCCTAATATTGTTGTCATGATTTTATAAATCATGTTTTGATGTTAAACATACATGCGGCACAGTGAATAGGATGAATCTATCTTCTATGCAAATCTATATCTACTCGGTGAATGGCCTTAGTGACTACCTTACCTACAGGCCAGTAAGCAGTAGGGATTTATTATATTTGCTTAAAATATGTTAGATTCATGTTAAGACTTTTTCATTTTTGAAAAAACTTCAAAAATTAACAAAGATTTGGAGACCCCCCTGCATTGACTCTAAGGACCCCTTAGGGGTCCCAGACCCCCTATTGAAGATCCCTGCTTTAACAGATAGTTTGCATTTGAATTTCCAGTGCAATGCATGTTGCTGGATAAAATTCCTCCATGCAATTATTAGCGATCCAAAAAGAAGTTGCATGTATGTACGATGAACAATGTATTCTTCTTTCACCTACAGATGGCAAAGTCTCAGTGATGGTCATGGCAACTACCACCAGCTCTGGTGATATCCCTGACATGGATTGCAGCCCTGCAGAGATAGAGGAGCTCATTAAAGAGGTGAGAATACCTCTCACTTAATACCATTTATTAAACAATATTCCTTAACTCTTTCTCTCCCCATCTGTTGCAAGATGCACTTTGCCTTTATTGCAACGCAGCTTTTGTGGCAGTTTTTTTCTGATTACCATGCTGTGCTGTCTCCTCCAACACTTGTTGCACCGAGCATGCCCACGCTGCCACTTGCTCTATGTGACTGTGTGTACAAAGGTGCTTTGTTGTCAGCAGCTTATGACATTGTTGTCTTTTTGCAGGAGGAAGGCTGTAGTATCCAGGCCAGTCCAGAGTATTGGTCCCCGGGCAGCATCAACGGTAAGACAACATTTTCTACCCAGTATGCAATACAACACATACTCCTCTGACTAAATGAAGCTGTTCAGTCAGTGTTGTGGCTAGAAGCCTGTCCAGGCGTACCTCTGCCTTTTTTTCACACTTCTCAAGTAAGACTGTTCCGTCTTTGAGAGGTATGAGCTTTAATGTCTTTGAAAATAACCACAGTGGAAAGCTCATTGACATGTCCCTGTGATTGTGGGTTCTAAATAGAGGTTATTTGCTTGTCTGTTGAATTCTGCAATGGAAGAATTGACTAACATCCTGTTGAACTTTGCTGACTAAGAGGATTATTTCTTTTTGAGATCGTGCTAGAGAAATGGTATTTCTGATGATGCAGCAAAATAATGACATGACAGTGTGGTCATGTCCACTGTGGTAATAAGGACCTTAACTAATTTCTTCCTCCTGTATTTCACAGCTTTCCCTTTGCATCAGGACCTTTTGCCATCAGGCAATGTCAACTCAGGTATTCAGTTATGTTATTATTCATGAAAGCGTCACAATCACATCAGATCATTAGTTAAGCATCATCAGTGATAATAACACAAATTGATTATAACATGCAGGCTATATGCATGATACCTGCCATTCTTTTTCATTTACAAAGCTCAACAAATGTTCTCTTCTCCAGCTTTCTCCCAGATGATGATCAGTTTCTACTATGGAGGAAAGTTGATGCACACCACACCGGTTACTCATCCTGAAGGCTGCCGGATCGCCCCACAGCAACTGGGCCGTGGCGCCCTATACAGTTCAGATAGCATGCAGAGTGTTCATTTTCCTCCGGCTGAGCACATCGAGTACGATCGCCAGCGCCATGTCACACGCAAGCTCCTGGGCCATCTGGAGAGAGGTGTACTGGTCCGTGCCAACCAAGAGGGCATCTTCATCAAAAGGCTGTGCCAGAGCCGTGTCTTCTGGAGTGGGCTGGGAGAAGTGGGCTCACAATACAGCCCCATGCCTTGTAAACTTGAGAGAGATGCTGTAGTCAAGATTTTTGACACAGGAAAGTTTCTCCAAGGTGAGCCTCTATGTATTTTCAGTCTCTATTCAGTTATTTTGAAAGCTCATAAGAGTCAAAATCAATGCAAAACACATACATTTCTTTTTGATGCTTAAAGCAAGCAACATCCTAGGATTGATAACTTGCAAAGATTGTCTAAACAGGTGTTTACGTACTTTGTATGTTTCAGCTCTACAGCTGTACCAGGAGGGTCAGTTTCCTGCTCCTGATCCGACAGTGACTCTGTGTTTTGGAGAAGAGCTCCATGAGCTCAGCAATGCCAAGAGCAAACTGATCATAGTGCAGGTAAGACCAATCAAGTGTGGGCCATTCAAAAAGTTTACTGATTGAGAAAGACAAAAATCAATCTTTTTTTTAACCTAGAAAATGAAGTCCTGACACCTTCGCAAAACAGAAAAAGACTAATCTCTGCAAGTGCTGTTGACAATAAAAACACACCTTTCTGTGTCCTCTCCCAAATGGCAGATCACTGTGGTGAACTGCCAGCACCTGCTGGAGGCAGTGAACATGCGGCGCTCCCAGCCCTACTGCAACAACCCAAACCTGGAGATGTCTGATAATCTGGCCAGTGACCAGATGGCCCGCATCTACCAGGACTTGTGCAGCTACAGCGGCCCCCAGAGGCCAGCCTGTTACAGAGACAACATGTCCATCACTGCCTGAACTGTGAGCAGCAACACACCTGCCTGGAGCTTGTACCAGACTCAATGTACAATGTATTAGGGACATTCCTTATTTTCCTGACATAGACTGACAAGGTGAATTTGGATAAACGCCAGTATCACAGTTATTTTAGACTTTTTATTAAATGTATACCAATTACAGTGGAGACATAAATATAAGGAGAAGCATATTTCTTATAGTAAGACTTTAAAGCTGCAGTTCAGTATTAAGATGTCCCTAATATTTTGTATATCAGTAATGTTTATGTTTCTTATATGTACAGCGCTAACACAATCTCTGTGTCTAACTTCTGCTTTTCAATTATAAGAGTGTTATCATCTAGCTCAAGAGAAAAAGTGGTATTATGTTGTTGTTTGTTATACACAACTTTTGTAAAGCCTTAAGAACAGATCCATTTTGGTGACTTTCTTGACAAATATTTCTTATATATATGTAAAGACATCTGTGCAGTATGACAGTTTGATATATGCAATTTAGTTCTCAAAGCTGAATTTTATTTTGACATGCAGCATCTTTTTTTGTTTTTGCAGTTGAGTTGATTCCTTATGTGATGACCAAATGAATATTTTGTCAGATATTTTTCTATTTTTTACAAGTTGATGAATTGATAAAAGATTTCATTGAATTTTAGATGCAATGTGGCATTAAATGACAGATAGGTTTTACTATCAGACTGTTTTTATAAACTGCATTTTTAGTAAAGTTTGTGCTGAACTACACTTGCTTGTCTTTATATAATCATATTGTTGTTTTATTTCATTTTGATTGTTGCATCATTGCAAAAGTGACCTATGCAGAATTGCACGGTAACTGCTAAATTGTTGCAACCTGTTCTCACTCCCAACTCTTTAAATTGGTCTCATAAATGTTATTCTTTCCCATGATCATAGGACCATGTTTTAGCTTATTAATTACAGCTTAAATTGCTGTCAACAATTGTCCAAAGAATACGATAGCCTTTTAGATGTTTACCTAACCAGGCAGCTATCTAAACCATTTAATTTATCTGTACATTATTAGAATCTATATGTGGAACTATGGACTTGGCTCTGCACTTCTACTAACTGCATAGCCACACAAGGATAACATAACTTGGACAACAATAAAAGTAAAATAATGCAAAGTCTCTGCAGCTTGGAGATTATAAAACCCAAGTGAAATCAGTACAAATCATTGGTGAATGTCAGGTAGGAAATAGAGAAACTGAAAAACAAGTAATTCTCTATACAGTATATTTTCTGTCTGCTTGTTTCAATGCTTGAGTGACTTTACATCACACTGAATGAAACATTCATATCTGCAATACTGTTTGAATTCCTGCACCATTAGAACACGTATAACCTTCTAGATGTCTTGTGCATAATTGCATCTTCATAATTGAGTCCAACTCATTAAGAATCTTGATAAATATTTAGGATCTTGATTAGAATTTGAAATGTAACTATTGTGGTTTACAATGCTTGATTGCACACAAAACAAATATCTGCAGGGTTGAAGAGGTTAGAGCACATTTCACATTAAGCTACAATTTCTGCAGACATAAAAAATCACGATATTAACTTCATATTGTCTGGGACAATTAGGAATTACTAAAGATTGAAAAATTAAGTTTAAAAAATCTTTTCACATTATCAGGAAAATCTTTAGGCATTTAGCTCTTGTGACAACAACAAAGTACTTTGCAGTTTGGAGGAAACTTCACCACTGAGACTGTAATTTACTATGAACACAAACTGATTTTTACTCCAGCTCAGGAATGATGAAACTAAAACACTTTATGAAACTAAAAGAAGGATCTAGGCTACCTAAGGCAGGGAAACTCTTGGACAACCCCTCCATCTCCCTGCTGAGTAACAGAGAAAGGACAGGAAGAGAGGTGACCAACTAGCCAAATGATTCACAATGAGACAACGACATGCCTTCTTCTCCTATGTCTCACACAGTTGGTCATTAAAGATCAAGGGGCAGATGGCAGTGTCATTTCAAACGTCAAACTGGGTGAAAGTGCGCACAACATTTTTGGATTAAACATTATGTAGACGAGCACACACGCACACCACACACACACACACACACACACACACACACACACACACACACACACACACACACACACACACACACACACACACACACACACACACACACACACACACACACAAAAGCAGAAACATTTTCAGTTCCAGACCTGGGTTTCTAATGGTCATTATAAATGCTGCCACAAATGCAGTAAATAAATAATGTAAGGTGAAATGCACACCAAAAAAATCTCTCAGTGGAAATTGCCTGAATACCTAAAAGTTAAAATAAATATATACAAATATAAACAAAAACAAATAGTGCCAAATAAACACCAAATGTCTATGAAATGTATACAAACACAACAATGAAATCACAAATACATTAGTGTAAGGTACCTTAAATAAAAAATAATACTTGTAGCCCCATATGATAAATTGAATTGTCTATCAACATAATTTGGAGGAGACAGGTCTGGGTGGCTCATTCAATCAGTGTTTTTTCACTGTATTAATGGGAGAATAAGTTTGCTGTAATGACTCACACAGATCACATAGTGAAAGCAGTCATGTGCCTTTCATATGACAGCTCTGGATAAAACCTTTCACTTAAATTAGAATATTTAATAAATGGTTCACTGAATAAAAACCCAGGTGGAATATTGTGGCTGTGTGTATTTGTGTGTGTGTGTGTGTGTGTGTGTGTGTGTGTGTGTGTGTGTGTGTGTGTGTGTGTGTGTGTGTGTGTGTGGTTATCTATATAGGGGAGTTCTGTCTAAGTTCCACAGAACAGGAACTTACTTCAAAAACTGTCACAGGAAACTGACTCTACCCCCACCCACCTAAATAAAATGTCTGAGGCTGAATTACCATAATGCATTGATGATACTCATAAATACCATATGTACTGTAATAATCAGGGCTATAACTAATGTGCTTGGAATTACAGCCTTGTACAATATCTGGGTACAAATGTTAGTTGGACTAAATATATATCAACAATCCTAGAACCTTAGAATAAGGATTGTTTAAAAAAAGAGAGATAAGAGACTGGGTCTGTTAAGGGTCTACCTATTAATTAACTAGGTAAATATTATTTAATTGTGAAATTGAATTACCCTGTTTTGGATTTAGTTTTTGAATGCTTCTCACTGTTTTACAGTTTTATTCTGTGTTTTCTACATTAAAAAAATTCATTGTTGTCTAATTATTTGAGCACTTGTGTTGTTTACTCAAGTGTTAAACACTTTATTATTCTGTTTTTAAAATGCTATATAAACAAATGGTATGACAGTTATTTCGGAAGTATATTTTGGGACTTTCTTGCCAAGAGTGAGATGAGAAGATCCATGCTCCATTGCTAAACATGAAGCTATAGCCAGCAGCCACTTAGCTTAGCACAAAGACTGGAAACAGGGGCTAACAGCTATCCAGGCTCTGTCCAAAAATAACAAAATCAACTAAAGAAATTTCAGTTTTTACACTTTTGTGCAGATTAAACAAATGAGATACAACTTGTCAATTATAGAGCTTTAGAGTTGTTGGAAGGTGGATTTTGTTACCTTTGATCAAGGCCACGCTAGCTGCCCCCCCCCCCCCCACCTTGTTTGTGCTAAGCTAACCTTTTGGCCGTAGCTTCATATTACTGTAGACGTACACTGATCTAACTCTTGGAGAGAAAATGAATTACTGGGTTTACCAAAATGTCGACATGCTCCTTTAAATGGAGTGTAAATCTGCATATGTATATGTCAGATGTTTTTGCCAATGTTTTAGCTATATATTATCAGACATAACAGAAGGATGTTCCAGACACCACAGGGAGTCGGTCAATCCACAATAAAGTCAACAATATTCATGTACTAGTTTCAGCAAGCTAGCAAAACATGGTGTAGGCTAGATAGACTAGAGGATTAAAATACTGTACTTTTTACATGATGGAACCATTTTCACAAACTTTTACTTCTTATAATTAAAAAAACCGCTAGAGTTTTACTTATGTTAAAATTAGTAGTAACACAGTAACACTTTTAAAATTAGTATTGTATTGTGGTATTTACAGTTTTACTTAAGTGCAAGAAGATTTTTTTTTCCCAGCTCTGCGTGGAGTGCAGTGGGAAGAGAAGGAGGCACATGCTTGTGTGCATTTCTGCTAACAGTGTCTTTTCTGTCACATTTCCAGTGTCTGCAATGTGGTTCTCTTTGTATTGCAACATCTCTTTGTGGCGTCTGAGGCTTCCCACAATAAATCATTAGAGACGAGCAACAAACAGAACTGATGTTGCCACCATACGTAATCATGGCCATCTGCTCAATAACATTTCAATATACTGTGTTGTACAGTAGCCACTTAAAGGAAGCAGCACCTATTTCGTGAAAAACAGCGCTTCAAGGAAATCTAGCCAAAAAAGAAGAATAACTTCAAATTGAGATAGATTAAAGGAATTTCTTTGTCTATTTTTGTTGTTTCCTGATTTGTCTTTATTGCTGACTCCTCAGTTTGTTCAAGCTGTGTCCCTGTGTTTTTGGCTGCAGCCTTAGCACTGGCCTTTCAGTTAAGCAGCTGTTGTTTTCCACTGCATGTATCAGCTTGAATTTAACTTGAACAATCAAAAGTTCTAATTAAAATGACCTTCATAAAATACATTGTTTTGTTATTTGTGGTGTAGTATATTATAGAAGCATTTTGTAAATCTAAAAGTCTTTCATTTAATGCCTGTAATTAAAGGCCTCATTCATGTCGTGCCAGGTAAGTGAGACAAAATATATGCAAAGAACATCGTGTTGGGAAGTTGTGATTTGAAAGTAAGAAAAAAGTGTCACACACTCTGGTTCCATATGCATATCTCTATTTCTTCTAGAATAAGTAGAGATATGCAGAGCCAGAGTGTGCTATGCTTTTGGGAAGTTGTGATTTACCATGAACAGGTTGTGTTATGCGAGTGGCGGTGTGGAAGGCGTTGGTGGTGTCTCTGGGGAGAACGCTGGTTTGGAATCTGTGTGGGTGAGATGAGAATAGGCATCCAGAGAGGAACTGGGAGAGCACTGAGGACACTGTGAGTGGAGAGACAGGTGGACGGGGAGCCCACATCCTGGGACGCAGGGAGAAAGCCACCTAACCACACACACACACACACACACACACACACACACACACACACACACACACACACACACACACACACACACACACACACACACACACACACACACACACAAACACACACGGTGGCCACTGATCAAGGATCATATCCTCTTATCAGTATCAGTTCATGTCTCGCACCTAAGGAGGTCTTCTTCAGGGTTAACTGTTAATTTTGTTGGATGAAGAGCTTAAAAAACTGCTTCAAATTATTTTATGAGATTTACCAATACTCTGAATCTTCTAAATCAACAACTACATTGAAGAAAACAAGACCAATATAGAAATGAGCAAAAAGTGGAAAATGTGTGATTAGCAGGAAAGACTTGACATGTAAAAGTGAAGATAGGGAAGTACGCTGATTTACGGGAAAGCAGTTTTTTATAACCTGCCTTCAAATATCAAACATCAAAATTATATAAAATTAACATAAATCAGCCTTTAATCAGTGTTCACACTTTGAATCTTTTTAACATTTGATAAGCCAGTGCGCAAGACCTCACAAGCACAATAAAATAATAGCACAAAGGTTATCTTTGTAGCTATTTTTGTTTTAATTTGAGTGACTCACATGTGACTTATCTCACAAGCACAGGGCACAGGGATGTATGTCACCAGCTAACATGTATCAAGTTCAAAATAAACACAGGTCAAATCAGCAAACATAAAGTAATAACGTAGGAATAACCTACATGTAAACTCTGTTAGTGTACACAATCTAAAGTGACCACATAGGCCTGGATTCAAAGTCATTTCAAGAAAGGAGACTGGTTCCACTGTATGTGAATCAGTGGGTGAGGTGACAGCTGTGAATTGCATCAGTCTCTGTCCTGGTTGTTGCACACTTTGACAAGAGTGATCCCTGACCGCCTGATCTGTCTGTGGACAGGAAACAGAGGAAGGAGCCCCGGAAGATGTTCCAGCACACAACTTCTCCCCTGAAAAGAGGAACATTCAACACAGACACCAGCTGTGGAAATAGATAAAGATAATTAAAGCCATTTCTAAACTTTGTATTATGGGATTTAAGTATCAATGGGAGGGAATCCATGCAGTTGTGATGAGAATGACAATTCAAATATTTGTTTCATGTGTGGGCTGTCTGCACATAAATACTCTTATTGCAACTTAGAATGAAAATCCAGGCATTGTGTACTTGTGTTTCATATTCAAGAAAAACAAAACTTATCAGTACAAAAAGAAGGTGATGGATGTAGAAGTGGAGGGGAAGACCAGGGTGGGGTGACAGTCCCTGGGGAACCAGAACCAGGGGAGCATGAGAGCTGTGTTGACAGCTCAGTGCTGTATGTGTGCATGCATGTGTGTGTGTGTGAGTGCGCATGTGTGCAAAGAGGTGACGGGATGTGGCCAGAAAGGTGATAGTTATGTGGTAACAGAAAGATACCTGAGAAACAGATTTTCTTTTGTCTCAATAGATATTGGAAATGTATTCCTTTTATGATGTATGCTAAAAAAAAGCTTAGCTTTTACAAAATGGCAGACATAAATATATAAGTCCAAAATACTCAGCAGCAACAACTAACTGCTCAGATTTTTACACAAAAAAAGACAATGTTTATTATTTTTCATACACTGCCTTAACAATTTGTAAGTATTGTTGTTTGCATTTGTTGTATAACATGTGGTTGATAACATGTTACTCATTTATTGTTTGAGGAACAGGATCTTTGTGGTTTTAAACATTGTTTCCAACTATATCGTTAGACCGACTTTATAAGTCACATTGAATACACAACCTCTTTCTGAATAAGAAGCCACACACTGGCCAGGCAACAGGTGCTGCTGGGATGGAGATTATTTAAAGTTGCTCTAAAATGGTTCCAGTACAGCTGAAGGTGACTGTGGGCAAAGCTGTCTGACGACCACACGCCTTAATAGAAAGTACAGTGACGGTACATACTTCCCCCTTTGAAATACCAGAATCCAAACATGACCATCACATGAGGGAGGTGGAATTACCTGCGAGCACAGTGCTAATGTCATTTGCACAGTGATCATGTTCAGTTCATTTTATTTGGAAACTGTGGTAGGTGTACGGTCATCCTGAATTTATAGATTGCGTTATGATGAACATGATCCACTAATAAAAATTTATTTTGACAAAATGTGAATTGTTGGAGGGAAACTGAATCTTGGAGAAATTGTGATCAATTTGCATGTTTAAAAGCAGCAACCCGATTAGAGGTTAACATATTTTTATCACAAGATTTGCATTTTACCGTTCTCTGCTCTGTTCTACAGAAGGAGATTATAAGTATTAGCCCTGAGGACCACTGAAGCAGAAATTCTATGGCTAGTTAACCATGATGGTTTGCACACTTTACAGTTCACATAAATAGAGAGTGCATGGGGGAAAGCCCTGCTTATGTAACTTAGGGCAAAAAGTAAAGCTCATGTCATAAGAGTGCTCAAAGGCATGACAAGAGAATAGTGAAACTTATGAAAAAGAGGAAATAGCTTATTGTTGGAAGATGAACTGTTGTTGACAGATATGTCAGTTTTAATATTATTTCTAATTTGCTTTTTATTGTGTTTTTTCCTCAAAGATTTTAGCACAGAATGAAGAAACATGCCACACTAAGCTACTACAGCTTTATATTGCCATCTAGTGGCAATATATACTACATTTCTTTGCATGCATTTGGATGAATAAGGTTAAAATAAAGCACTGAGCTTTTGAAATGTTAAACATATATAACACAACATAACATAAAATATATTTTGAACCACATGCATGTACACATAAAAGCCTTTAGTCAGTTAACAGAAAAGTACTGAACCTTTTCTCACTGAACATCTAAATAGTTTAATAAGGTTTTTCTTCTTTTTTTCTTCTTAATTTCACTGTGTTCAATCTTCATATATTTATACATATTGTATGTACTATAATTATTTTGACAGTTTTTCTTTGAACACTTTGTTTAAGATTTTAAGTTTTGTATACAGTATCTACTTTTTCTGTTTTGCTAGATATTTTTACTGACTTCAATAACGGTTAACTGTGGTAATCAGAGAGTTCATAATTTTAGTTGTGCGATGGAAACTGCATGTTTCATATCAATTTTCAAACATATATTCATTCTTTCCTAATGCTGCATTTGTGCTACTGATAACAAACAGGTTTGGGCCTCACTTGCCCATCTTGATTCACGCTAGAGTCAATTCCATTCCCTAATTTTCCAAAGTGATTCCTTCAGGAAAAGCAGATCATATCTATCTTTGCGCTTTCTGGGCAAACTGTTTATTTGTTTTTTTCTGCTACATTAAAAACCTAGCGAGGCCATACACGTGACCACCACAATTACAGATATTTTCTTGCAATTGCCCTGAAGAATATGTTGCCCACAAACTTGTTATAGAGATTATAACATGATGATAACATGTAGCCAATACATTTGGCTCAAGAATATGATCAAACTAAATAAATTACAAGTATATTTCTTACAGCTTTAATGTGACTGTATTGTCAGAGATGTTGTGTTTATTCAACTTGATAACTACTCGTCTCTGTCAGTCCTGTCCGTTGTTATTTTAACAATTACAGCTGAGCTGTAAAATAAAAGCAAACAGGAAAAAATAGATAATGCAAGAGATTGTTGCTGTTAAAAGAGACTTAAAGCATAACTTTTGCCAAAATGCAACCTAAGGTCTTTTTGTGAATATACCCGAGTCAAACTTTCATTTAAAAGCATAATTAGGACGGAACTTTTACTTTAACTACTTTTAGTTAAGTTAGTTCGGTCAAATGGCCTTTTGAATGGGAGTGCTAGGGGCAATGCTATGATAGCATCAAAATCGCTATTTTTAAAACACTAAGAAGGCTCGACACAACATGAAACTTTGCTTGAAGTATCACCAGGGGCTCTACACATTAACTTGAGCATTGAGAACATTGTTTGTGTACACAGAGTTTACTAAAAAGAAAGGTTTTAACAACTCGCTGTAGCTGTTGGTTTTTCCGGTTGCCGTCCATCTAGCCAGTCAAAAAGAGTCGATCTCCGAATACAATGTAACAGGGAGGAGAGTAAAGATGGAAAGCACCTAAAGCTTAGTTCCATATAAATGCACGGATAACTTGTTGTTTTGTCGTTAGTGAAAAACAATACTGATCTTGTAGTTGAAAAAGGAGCCTCACATAAGAATGACATTTCCTCCTATGGAGTCCGTTAATTTGACTCGGGTATATTCACAAAAAGACCCTAGGTTACATTTTGGCGAGAGTTACACTTTAAGAGTCTCAATGGAGGTTATTAGGGAAAGTTCATTGGGGAGGCGCACACGTTAACTAAGGTTGTTAATTGTCTTGTGGAGGATACTGAAGTCTGATCTTATCTGGAAACCAGACATAACATAAAACCACTGCACACTGATACAGATTCTTAATATGGTTTAGCATTAAAGTTACTGTTTTTTATCCTTAAAAATAGGCATTTGAAAATTCATCATGTGTTTACAATAGTTACTAAACTCCAGCTGGAATTTCGCCCCCAAAAGTACATATATAGAATTTTGGGAATGAAATATTTACATAGTCTTCATACCAGGGATTGTTACAAGAGGTTTTAACAGTCTGAGACTGCTCACGTCTATTTAATGTGCTTTCCTGTCTTTTTACGTTAACTTTAGTTTAATTAATGAGCCTCACAAGCAGATGGTGGGGAAGCCCTGGACAGCTCCAGAGACATCTGGAGTGTTTATGTGGCTTGTTTAGAAACTCTTTTTATTACTAAGTCACACAAGACATGACAGGCAAAAATCTCTCTCTCCTTCTCTCTCTGTTACACACACACACACACACACACACACATATCCAAGACTTTCCACATTGAGCCTAACGTATACCTCATCTACACCCAATTACTCATTGAACCTAATTGAATACTTGGCAGAGAGTGCGGGTGGTAATGGCGTGCACTGAGCTTAGGAATAATCGGTCTTGGTCATTGGCCCCATTAGGTAGCTTGAGTGACCTATGATGTCATTATGTAAAGTGGAGGAAACTAATGGACAATGTGTTTCATAACGAAAACGCTGCTCACGCCTTTTATTTTATCGTACCGATTTTAGAGCCAAGCACTGGCTCCAACTTGTCCACATGTCCACTTCATGTGGTTAATGTTGTTTTTCAGTGTTATTTTGGGCATGAAATTGAGAGTTTCTTCAAAGTTTGGGGATGTGAGAGTACCTTTAGTGGTTTAAACAAGCATGTTTCCATAGGAGAGGGGATTTTTTTCTTGTGTCTCACGTGGACACAGGTTTTCAGTTATATTTTGATGTTGCAATACACTGTAAAGTGTATAAACTCGCAGATCAAGATGGTTAACCTTGAACCTTGAAAAGGGTTTTCAAAGTTTACCAAATCACATAAAATGTAAAATGTAAAAATGTAAATGTAAGGCCTTTTCCAGCTCACACTCAGACACAACCACATTTACACTCAACACTGGGTCATGAGTGTATCATGCTCTCATCACATCCTCTGACGACAAATAATATGTGTAAATGTACATGAGTTTCTAATGTTTGAAGCATCAAACTGTATTTTTGATTGTACCATATATGGCCTTTGTCCTCAGCCCAGTACAACTCTATAGAGTTTGAAGAGGGGACAGCTGTGGCTGAAGATTTACTCCACCTCTCCTTAAAGCTCAGCCAAGGCAGCTGAGCTCTTAGCCTCTTCATCGCATCCTGGATTCAGCAGAAAATGAGTGCGGAGCAGAATAGAGGACCTGGTCCGCCTTCAGCCTCTCCCAGGGGGTGAATTACGATTTCCCGAGTAAATATGAACCCAGGGAAACAGCCTGAATGGTCATCCATCAGCCTGGGTGTCTGCATCCTCCTGAACAATGTGTGACCCCTGGGCGCAAAGAAGGTCAAAAGAGGGGTGACTTCCACCTTCATGCACATACACACATTTCATAGGCATACACATGCGAGCACGCACGCACGCATGCACGCACGCACGCACGCACGCACACACACACACACACACACACACACACACACACACACACACACACACACACACACAATCCAGTGTGAACCATTTCTGGGAGAAAAGAAATTCACACTGGATGACAGATTTTTTTTTATATCAAAACATTTACTATTTACGTTTACTCTGCAATTTTTCATTCATCACATCTGGAGTTTTAAATCTATTTTAGCACTGAATATAAATGGCTAGATTTGGATTTCTGCAACAAAATATAGCAGCCTGATATATGTATACACCAATGCCTTATGGAGAGAAGTGGACACAGAAATATCTAATGCAAAAGCCAGTCACATGGTCACCAATATTGATTTGTCATTCAAAAAGTGTACACATTTCTTGCAGCACCAAATTATTTTATTAAAATGTATTTTGTGTATATAGCACAATTTTAATCAAAGTGTCTTTAGTATAAATGTTATCATATATGTGTGGTAAAACTATAAAAATTAGCATTTTTCACTCGGGTAAAATTTTATAAACTAGATGTCAATTTCATACATCATAAATCCACAGTACAGTGTTGCTGTAAAGAGAAGATAATTATAAAGATATAATTCAATTCTTTCTTTCTTTCATCATGTATTTTTTTTAATGTGGTTTTGTGGCTACATCATTGTTGAGGTTTGTATTCATATTTTTTGATGGCTTTTTAATTACAGTATATTTTTCTTTAAGGTAGCCATTATGTGCTGAAAGCAGTGTACATTTCTCAAGCTCTGTCTAATCTTGCAAATTAACAAAATTTAAAAGGAAATATTTTTTTTGCCTGTGATTAAATGGTCTATTTCAAGTAACAATATACTTAGAATGGCCCTAATGTTAAGCTCTCTGTTGTTTCATTTACCTCAAGGTATCCTGCCTTTTGCCTTGCTTTGTACTTTGTGAACTCTGTTTTAAAGGTGCTATATAAATAAGGTTATTATTATTATTATTATTATTATTATTATTACTTACAAGCGCTACCATTATGCAATAAGCAGAAGGCAAAGATTGCACCATTGCTGTGATCTTAATGTGCAAAGCTAAAAATGCACACAATGAACACGCAATGCGGCTTGGTTTTAATATATATTCTGGGGCATGATTCAATTTCTTTGGGGCCTGCTGATGACCCTGGCACCACAGTGAACTCATCATCCATTGGTCTGATGATCAGTAAGCTCGGCTGGTCGGTGGGAAGTTTTATGGCACTGTGTACACCAAGTGGCAGTGTGAGGAGGGATGGGATCTATCTGTATCTCTGTCTGGGATCCTGACAGCTCTGGCTTTAGTCTGCACCCAGACCTCCTACATGCATGTCTCAATGTTTACTGCCCCCCTTCTCACGCTCCTCCCTCGCTACACATCTATCATTTCAGCAGGACCACACGCACATGTGTGGCATATACAAATACAAATACACACATACCCTAACTCAAAATCTCAGGGTAAAGGTTATTATCTCTTGATTATAACCTTAACCTTAAAACAAAGTGTTCATCCTAAACCAAAAGCGACCATAACTCCGATCCTGCCCTACTAACTCTTTATTAACTACCTAACTCTTGACTAACCGTTTTAAGAAGTTAGGATGAGCAAATATAGCCTCATCTTGGAAATATATCCTCACTATGAATGTCTAAAACTTAATTGGTTCTCACAGGGACTGCAAAACATGAGCACACGCACTCACATACCAATTCAACCAACTCACTCCCTACTCTAATTTTGACCTCCCTCTGCGTCATCGAGCTCCCCCAGTACAGATGTGTCGTAGGGAGAAAGATTGCTTATTGTACACGCAATTTCCTGTAATAAAAGCAGTTTGAGATGATGAGTTCTAAGCGAGCTGATGCCAGCTGCCGATATCTGGACACTGGGGAATTCTACCCACGTCTGACCCCAGAAAATGTTGCCCAAACATTGTTGTCAATGGATATTTACCGGGCCTTGTAAAATTAAACGGTGTTGTGGTGTGTTTATGCACACGTGAGGATTTATGTGTGTGTTTGTATGTGAGCTGCTACTCAATCTAAGTTTGTAGAAAAAGGGAAGATTGTTAAGATCTGCTTAAAAACCAGAAAGATTGTGGTGTTTGGTATTTTAAGCCCCCAACGTCATCTGCGCTGCAAGGAAGGCACTAGAGTTAGGCAAGGGTTAGGATTAGGATTAAGGGTTAGGGTTAGGTGCCTTGAAGTCGACGGTCGCAGCGCTGCGTTGAAGTCGACGGTGGGGGCTAATAACACTATCGAGCAACGAACGTCCCCCCCTCAACTTCTCCACCTCCCATAATCTTTCTTTCCCTGTCCATCCATCATTAGTCAGACTGAATGCCGCTCCAGGCCCATCCGCACTCTAACCATAACCTTACTTCCCAACCTGCCTTCTACTCTCACCTTTCCCACATTAACAGACTTCCTGGGATATGGTATTACTTCTATCTCTGGCTGCATGCTTACTTGCGTGCTGTTTTTTTCTTTTTTCTTCTTGCACTTTCTATCACTCTCCTAGCCCCTCTACACCGTGAAAGCATCCATCTGTTTGGCTGGGGAGTAGTGATAGTTTGGGTAATTTACAAATCCTATTCACTGCAGGTGTGTGAGATAATGGAGGACAGGGGACTTTGGAATAAGATGTGTTTTGTTCCCTTCTCTGGTGTCATGCATACAAAAGTATTGTAGGCAATTGCATTACATTTCTACAGAGCCCTTCTGGTGACGCTAGTGGGAGAAATATTATTGTGTGAGCCAATGCTTTTGGAGCAGCTGAATTACGTAAGTGTCTCTTGCTAAGAATTACTCAATGCCTAACTAACGGGAAGTGACTGTAGTACAGTACAGTATGTCATTTTAATTAATTCCTAGATCAAAATAAAAACTACATTTATTTAAACCTGTCCATGTTTGCAAGCAGTTAAACTTGGAGATGATTTTTTAATGGCCATGACTTTAATTATCTTGTTCCCACGCCTAAATGACTATCTTGTGGCCACCAATAATATCTCTAGGCCATGCAATATTTTTTCCACCAATGTCACCTGAAGGTCTCCGTACATTTCAATGGTTATGTTGTTAAAGTGTTTGTTAGCTACCAGAAGCACCACCTCTCACTTTACTCCAATGGTAGCAACATGCATATAGTTCTGTAATTATTTGTCCAGGTTTTGAGATATTTTTTCTATCTGTGTGTTTTGATGTTTGATGTCCAGTTGCTAATATATGCATGCTAGCATGTGTCATGTTTACTATTTATTTGGTAGACAATTCCAGTGACAGTAAACCATGTTCAAAGCATGTTCTGTTGAAAGATTATTTATTATGGAGAGTAAGCATGGGGACATTGTTTCAAAATTTCACTCACCTCACCATTGTGTTGTGGTGAAGGAGAAATCCCACATATGAATATCCTAAACTTTGGGCAAACCAAATATTCTGCATGGTAGGTACCACTATGATTAGCATAAAAATGTGTTTTTGTATTTGACCATTGAAAACAAAGCCAGTAAAACAGCTTCATATGGCATTTGGTATAAAAATACTCCAGTGGTCTAAATGATATGATATGATTATCTCTCATTGTGTGTGCATGTGTGTGTGTGTGTGTGTGTGTGTGTGTGTGTGTGTGTGTGTGTGTGTGTGTGAGAGAGAGAGAGAGAGAGAGAGAGAGAGAGAGATATCTTTGTGTTTTCTTATTTTGGTCTCGGAGGTATTACGAGAGCCAACAGATTGCTGTCTTACATGAGCATTAGCACCAGGTCACACAGACAGGATGTTGATAACATCCTGCAAAATTCCACCTCTCTGCCCATTTCTCTCTTTCTTTTTGTGTCACTCCACCTTTGCATGCACACGTCAGATAAAGATTCGTCATAGAAAAAGATAACCAAACAAATATAAAAACAGAGAAGAGAATATACAATATACAAGGGCCTAAAATATATTGCTGTAACAAGTATTTCTGTGACTGGTCACAGAAATAATATTGAGATACTTGCTACTTTGCTGAGTCATCCAGAGTCATCCATTTCTGATTCCACTCATTTTGGTAGACGGCACTTGGTTCTTGTTAGGAAAGATAGGAAATTCCACAATTGGTTAAGATGTTAAAGTTTCACTCTGACTGTTTACACTATACATATACTCCCATATAATCCAAAATAATTGGATTTAAACATGCCAAAGCCATATTATACCTAAATGTATTACTCAGAGCAGTGACACTGACCTCCAGAAGACTTTAAGTGGAGCACAGAAAAATGTCAAGATGAAAGATTTCTCCCAGGTGGATATTCATCCCCATTCAATTCTAAATAATGACATGTCATACTTCTGCTTTATTAACCTGGTAAACTATTGATTTCCGACATAATTTCATCACATAATGGAAGTATTCTAGATAATTTGTGTATCATTTTATACAAACTTTCCAAACATTCAGCCTCACATCTGTCTCTTGAAACTTTGGGATTTTTTGCTTTTAAAAAAATAAAGTTCTGGTTGTTGGATTAATGCTTTTTTTAACCGAGTCACTGACAGAAAAAAAAACTACAGATTTGTCATCCTTTTCTTCACTTAGTTTTATGAACTTTGTTACTAGCTGTTTCAAATTTCATTTTGACACAGTGATACCCACACAACCAGCACCCTCTCTTTGGTGAAGCCAGTGGCGTCAAAGCTAAATAATTGTGTTATTCAACAGCTCCCAGCAGCGTTGTATAAATGTGTCCTCCATGCTTTGCCATTAGATCGAGTATGAGGGTTATGCTATGTTTACTTGCACGCCTCCCGTGGGTTGGCAGCTGTCCAGCTGCGCTCAGGACTGCTCGAGTCTCTTGTCAGGTCCGGCCTGTAGGCAGGATCTTCTAGGCCTGATTACAATACTGTCACAGAATGACAGATGAAGGCTCTAAGGAGCTCTATCTTTAGCTCTGGGTAAGGCCTCCACTACTCCAGCCTCCACTTGGCTCTTAAGGGAAGAATGGAGGGACAAAGAGGAAGGGAATGACAGAGCAGCAGAGGGAGACTGAAAATAAGTCACTACATGGGAAGAAAGTCACCTATGGCAAGTGGTGTTGTTTTACCAGAAAGAGTTATTGGAGCAAGAAGATGTGGGGATAGCAGAGGAAAGTCACTTAAATTATGGTAATCTATAGTGAGAGTTTCATTTAAGCCTGCACTCACTGACACAGTTGTATTGCTGTCAGTGAAGAAGACAAAGCAGCATTTACCCAGGCCTCCCTCTGTCTGTCCACCTCCCCTCTCAGGCCTCTGTTGGTTTAACCCTGGTGGGCAGCAGGCAGACCTGACAGCACCCAGACACGGTCATGTGATTTATGGCATGCTCTGAGAGTGGAGAGGAGATGACCACTCAGATTTGACCCCTGTCGCCTTATCAGCGACTCATCAAGAAGTAGACAACACTCAGACTTATCGTCGTACTCATCCAAATCATGAGCCATGACAGCACTGAGCGTCGTTACTCATAGTAGTCAGCTTCGGTAGTAGAAGAAGTAAATATAATAGAAGAGATAGTAGATGGCAGTAGTAGTAGCCATAGAACATACTGTATATTATCTCTTCTAATAATATCTCTTTTTGTTTGTAGTTTTTAAATTGAAATACATGCAGTATACCCAAAAATATAGTTTACAAACACTGCTGAAATAAAGAGTGTCTAATGAATACAGTATCTTATTATTTATTTCTATAATTTATTTAATTGGGGAAAAAGCAGTGGCCCTAATTCTCATAATTTATCACAGTATACAATTTCTTTATTACTGGAGATGATTTCAGCACATATATGTTTGGGTTTGATATTTCTTACATAGCATCTGGTATCTAAAATGTGGCATTTCATGATTTTGGTGTTTAGTAAATTGACTGTGTTCCAATGGGAATTGACTGTTTTAGTATATTTTTAGTATATTTGCAGTGCAGTCTGTATCCTGTAGGGGGAGTCCTGCACAATGCTATAGAACTAAAATAATTCCCATTATCATCATCACCCCACTTGAGCAGACTTGGAAGGCTATACTGGCTCATCATCAGTAATGAAACACTGGTCATGACATAAAATCAGGAAATACTTCTTCAGATCTAAATATCTAAATACAGAGTAGAGACCTTTGAAGCACATTTTGTAAAGCTGTCAAAAATTAGGACTCAGCTTGATATGACACCCCTGTTAATTCAACCATAGTGGATATTATATGTATACCTGGTGATTTATTTTCCAACTCAAAGAAAAAGAAAAAAAAATTCCACCAAGTTCACCACAGAACATCTTTCAAAACAAGCATCGGGCTGGGTTTAAGGTGATGTAAACACAGATCTATTTCTGTGGCTATGACACACCGTGGTTTTTTTGGAAAGGGAACAGCAGCCCAACATTACAACAAAGGAGGCCACACAGACAGTAGTGGTTAGAGCATCTCTCTGGACCAGAAATGGACAAACGAATGGATAAAGCGATGAAAGGATAGACCATCAGCCAATTGAAATGAATGTACAGAAATACTATAGGCCTGTCTTAAAGTTCAAATGTTATACGGCATGCTTATTTACAGGCATAACAACACTTGGACGTGGAAATGAACTAAATCACTGTTCTTTATCCGCTAAGAGGTCATCCATTGGCAATGTCGGTTTTAGCACTGTTAAGCACTGAGAACACATTTACATTAGCTTTAGGTTTTCTAAAAAACACTTCCATAGTAGAGAATAAAGAACTGAAAGAAAAACATTTTAGAAAGCTGGAGAGGAATAAAACGAGCCAGATCACTGTGGTAAAGTCACCCTGACACAGAGACACAGAACAGACAAAGTTCCCCGTCGTAAACTTAGCAGTGAGGCTTCAACAATCTGGCACACAGTGCCAGTAAATATAGGTATTTTAACATGCTTATGAACACTGACTCACGGAAGGAGTTTAATCTGTGGGTGTGTCTGGTGTGTGAGCTTGTTTTATCAGTAGTAGGCTTATCTGGCCACCACGGAGCAAGGATCGATCAGACGGCACACAGTTGAGGGCAGACGTCACCCACACACTCCTCCTTTCAGTGAGCCATGGCCCACCCAATTTACTCCATTCATCAATGGAGTAGGTGCCAACAACTCTCTTCCCTAATCCAACAACCTCCCTCTTACACCAAACACACAAACATATCACAACAGATATTGTTCCCTTACAATGCTGACCACGCTGTAGCCCATCTCCAAAGAGCAAAGGTGAATTGAGGGAATGGTGGATGGTAAGGTGAGGCACATATCAGCTTAACCCAAACTGTACCACACACAGACACACAATCACAAATGTGCTCAGGAGATAAATATAACAATACACCGATAAGAGCTAATCTGATCTTTCTAACACAATCATGCACGAAGGCAGATTTTGTTCATGTCAGTCCACTTTCCAAGCAAGGTTGCTTAATGACCACACATGCACACAAATCCATGCTGACATGTGGAACAACGGAGGCTTGCTATTCTCTTTATCACCTATGTATATGGGAGCTGGAAGATAAAGAGCAGATGATGTGCGCCATGCGGGTGCATTTTCTTTAGGGTTTCTGACGTGGATGAACATGACTGTGTTATTTCGCGATCCACAAAGGTTACAGGCCAATGTGTTGTTCGGTTTAATGTCTCCTGTGTTTTTGGAGTATCCAGTTTCAGCTGAGTCAAGACTGGGGCAGATGCATGGTCAGTGTGTGAGGCACAGGATAAGGCTTCTTTTCTGGGGGAGTACACCAGAGTCATAGATCATTGGAAGACAACTCTCAGGGCAGGTCAGCCACTCAGTGGAGGCCCAGAAAGATTGAGTGTTGATAGGGTTGGGGGCGTTGTCTGGCTGGTTATATCAATATATCATGTATTTCTTAGGTCTTTTTCGTTTTTACTTCCAGAACTACACCATTGCCAAATCACCGATGAAAGGTGAAAATGTTTCCAGCTAGCTGCAGATGCACATGGAAGATGACTAATTAGCCACAAAAGCACATCAGATTTACAAACAGATAGCAGCAACCATTTTTCAGAGATGTTACTGGTGACAGCATCATTAAACACTGATGTCATCTTCTGGTGCCCCTGAGTGAAATAACTTCTCCATGACAGCATTCAGCAGCAACACATACACACACACACACACACACACACGGACAAAAGTCTGTCTGGACCGAAGAAGCAAAAAGTCTCATAGAGTAAAAGCATTCACTGATACAGATGATGATAAGATTATTGGACAAGTGTCTTGACACACTATCCCCTGTCATATTTGGGAGTTGGTACAGTACATTATCAGACTGCCTGGGATAAATCAAGGTTAGGCATGTTTCAGTGTTCAGGCCCAGCTTCTGGTTTTTTTCCACCCTGTTCAGGTCAAATGTGACGCACATTTTAAATGGCTAGGAAAATAATTGCTGCTTTTTATTGCAGTGGTGTCATCCCACTATAGAAACCTCACTAAGATATTATTTGAGTCTCCTGTGTGGACCCACATGTTGTGCAGCAGCAGAACCAGCTCAGCCAAGAAACCAATGTTAATACCACAGGCAGGAAAAAAAGCTTTTATTCTGGTGTTTCTGTGTGGCAAAGCAGGAGGGAAACTGCTCAGTGAAAGGTCTTCTGTATTTTGGGATTTAAGGGAGTGCTCTTGTCTGGATAAAATAACCCAATAATGCCATCACAACACAAGAGATTTGTATAATCACAATAACTTTCTATGGCCATTAATGGGATTGCCTTTTATTCTTCTAGTTTTTGTGTTAATTCACAGCAAACAAAATTAGGCTGCAGAATGGTATTTTCTAAACATGGTTATTAAAATAGACATACTGTATGTTTCACAATAAAAGAGAGATTTTTATCATTATGATAATTATCCAGTTTGTGATTTAAAATTATTGAAAGTACCATAACTGCAATATAATTATTTTTTTCATAATTGCACATGGGGTACATTGTTGGACTTGTATGTAAATTTACATTTCATGCACCATATTTACGTGATACTAAATTAGCTAAATAATGCATTAATGCACATTTTGCATTTAACTCACATATACGTATTACTACAAATTGAGAGTTTTAAAGTAATGTCAACTCAATATTTGACAAAAATAAATTCCACAGTGACAAAATAATAAAGGAAACAAGAAAGTAAAATAAAAAATTAATAAAGTACAGTTTTCAGCTTGATGCTGTATTAGATTTTGCGATGGATGTCCTTACAGTGCATTCTGCATATCTGAGTCAACAGGCTAGCAGTCAGCCCTCACAACAGAACAGTGAAGTCATGAATCCTGTTACGTAAAAGAGCCTATTCATTTATCAGCCGTGTTGTTATTGTGCCGACACGAAGGGTTAACGGTTCAGATAATGCAATTTATAAGCACAAGTAAAAACAATCTAATAGAATAATGCTGGATCGTGTTGATGTGAGTGTTCATGTGTGCTTGTGTTTGCATGCATGTTTGTGGCTATGACATGTACGTGTGTGTGTGTGTGTGTGTTTGTGTGTGTGTGTGTGTGTGTGTGTGTTAAACTGCCACTGCTTGCCTGTTTGTGTTTCCCCTGCAGGGATACTGATAGTCCTTCAGATAAGCCCCATCTCCATTTACAATTACAGCTCCTGAGATTGAGTCTTTTTTCTCTAATAAGTAAATTACCTCTAATACCTTCTGTGCTGTACTTGGCTGCTCTCAGCCTGCTCGGGCCATCATGGAAACCAGATGTTACACCAGCCTGCCAGCACATAAATACACCGTCTAATGTATGATGGGGCAACACACAACCAGCACTCAGGGGCACATACACACATCACATGCATACACATGTGCTCAATGGATGTGATAAGTAGCTGGTCATCTTTTTTCATTCTCTCTTTCAATTTAAGGTGAACCCTTAACCTCACCATCAACACCTCCAATTGTATACACTGTCCTCCTCTCAACACCACTTTCCCTGTCTTCTACCTCTCTTTATTTTCCCCTCTGTCATCATCGCTCCTGTCCTTTTATCAGTGTGGCCAGCTTTATCCCCACTAGACTCATTTTTTTCACACAATAACAAACACAGATTTTGTATTGAGGTTAGGGCCAAATCCAATTGGCTAATGAAGGTATCAATCGATCTTGAGGTGTAGCACCGTTTCTTAGTGATCAATAGCTCCACCTGGAAGACTTATTTATCCACACTTCTTGTTTGACATTCCTCCAGACCTGTGTATCAATAATGTAAACACTGTGAGGCTGTTAACCATTGCTAATGATAAATCCTCAGTTTACAGATGTATCCATCATTGGTTGGTGATAACTTCTGGTTTTAGACAGTAGAAAGAGGGTTAAAACCGGCACCATATGTGGTGCTCGAAGTTTAATGAGTATATGTGTGTGTGGTTGCAGAAAATTGTGTGTGTGTCTGTGTGCATAGCAGTGGTTGGGGAAAGGAGGAGGGTTAGTGTATGCTTACAATCACTGATATCTGTCATGAGGGCTGTGCCATGTGTGATTTCCAAAAATACAGAGGTATGGACACACACTCATATCCCCTCCCACCTCCACCCTACACAAACACACAGCCAAACACTCAGCACAGACACAGTGAGAAAGCACAGGCTGACCCTTCATGTATGCTGTTGTCTTTGACCCTTACCTGTTTCTGTGGGTTTTACAGGCAGCTTCACACCACGGTGTCACGCATCGCCACACTGAAGGCCCCCGAACACTGACTCTTTGTGCAGCCACAGCAGTGCGTGGGAAGGACCACACCGTGTTCATTTATGTGTGTGTGTGTGTGTGTGTGTGTGTGTGTGTGTGTGTGTGTGTGTGTGTGTGTGTTCACATGTACGTACATCTCTATCTTCACATTTGATTTTCTCAGTGGTGGAAAGTAACTAAGTGCATCTACTCAAAAGCATGCTTGCTGTAAGTACAGGTTCAAGGTTCTTGTACTTTGCTGGAGAATTGAAAATTAAACATTACCATATTAAACTATCCAACAGTAAATAATGATATAAAAACTTTTAGATTTGATTATCACATTTTGCTATTCCTGCACTCACTTACTTGTGTATACGTTACTTACTTTTACTTGTAATAGTGTTTGTATTCCTGACTGAGCCCAGTATTGAAATCGATTTTTGAGAGCAGAAAAAAATCCCATAATAATAATAATAATAATAAATGGCTGATACTTAATTATTTTATATTTTTAATTCATGTTTGTATCAAACAACTTAACCAAGATTGATCGCGTTCAGAAGAAGTTTCTTTGAACTTCTTCTGAACAAGCTTTACCTCATTACCTCATTACCTGTCCTGAGATAACTTCTGTAATGATTGTACACTAAAAATAAATCCCAACCACTTGTCATCACAGTTTTTCATCTTGGACTCATATTGTTGTCATCATAAACTCACTTTTTAGTTATTTCTAAGCATTAGGGGGTTAATCACAAGGATCGGAAAGTTTGTTAAATAGTTTTAAAGTGGAAAGTGATAGGGAGGCCCTCTGTCTCATGTCTTTACCCTACATCGCCAAACGAGAAGTGTTGGTACTACATTTTTAACATAGACATAACTTAAACAAACATTTCTCATAGGAATAACTTAAATTTTGACTATTTAAGAATTGTGACAAACATTTTACAGTTGTTCTTTCTAATGGACAAACTATGTAATAGTGTTACTGTTTCTATATGATCCCAAATCATATCTTTGACGTTTCTTGG
>NC_041331.1:26421039-26436039 GCF_004354835.1 Perca flavescens | reverse complement strand
AGGGGTGATCAAATGATTATATAGGGTATTTCACACTGTTCCTTAAGGTCTTCTAATAGGGTATGTAACATTGGTTGGGCTGAAAATGTGCCAGTTGCTATTCTTTGGGCCCTTATGCATCCCTGTGGAATGTCTCTATTTGGAATGACAGCTTTTCTTCCAAATATGGTATGCTCATGAATATTTAGATGAGCTGCACACTGATTGGTTGAGGAACCACATACACATACATTGGAGACAAGACAGCAGGTCTCATATTTCAGACACTGCAACGTTATACATTGTTTGTCTGCTATTTCGTTATTAAATTCACTTCTGAGACTTTTTTATATGAGAAATCAACTATATAAAGCTCAAATATGGGCCACTTTACAAAAATTGCAAATTTGGTATTTGGTGTTTAACTTCAGGAGCTCCAGACAGTCTGACGAGAAAGCGGGAGCCTACTGGGCGGGAAAGTCACCATTTCTGGGTTACTGGACTACCGGGGCTCGGGGCGCCGCAGAACTCCACAGAGCTGGCCGGCATAACTATTGTATATATACAGTTTCGTCACAGCATGTGTATCACAGCTACCCTAAGGTCTTAAAAAAGCTAATTTCAATGTAAGGCATTTTTGTGAATTTGAGGGGTCTCCTTAGGAGGAGCTGTTAGCTAGGCTATGTGTCCCATTTAATCCTATGGGAAAAGATCGCTCTGCGCGACCTATTCAGAAGACTACCCGATCTCCGATCAGTGGTGTAGGCTATGTCAATGTTGAGGTGTGACAACGATAGAGACTAGGGCCAAATAAGGAGGAGCCGTTGAGATTTGCCCGTTTTCAGAGGCAATTTCAAATTGTAAGATTTGCAGAGGAAAGAGGTGTCAATGGGATTTTGAGCTTCTATGTATGTCCTGTTCACCCACCAAACTATGACAAGGTAAAATCGGTTTTGCATTCTATCACCCCTTTAAAGCGTCACCATATTTCAATCTGCCCATCCTCCAAAGTTGCTTATTGTTGTTCAGTCTTTTTTCACAATACGACTGTTTTTAATTTGTTTTCTACAGTGAAACCTAACCTAAAGTCAAAAAGCGAGGCATAAATGACATGTGTCTGTGTGTAGTACATCACTCTGGCAGTCATGTCGTAAATATTGTGTGTCCTGTCTCCTCCTTAACTGTTTTGGTAATTGGCTTGTGTTAACCCTGTGACCCAGTAGCTGCAGGCCCAGGCCTGGCCCAGCCTGTGTGTGTGTGTTTTTATTTCCTATTGTCAATTTTTGTTAGCATGGTTTTGTCCTTATTTGTCTAATTATTCATTTGAGATTGTTCTGATTTGCCTTTATTTTCTACAGCAATATCTACTACTGATAATTATTACAATAATATAGACATAGATATGTAGATATATATAAGTTGAATGTTGAATGTCTTTTTTTTTCTTTTACCGTTGCCATAGGGCTGTACTGTATGTGTATGAATGTGCTTTGCAACACTCCTCTGGCACAAGTGTTGAACCAAAATAAAATAAAAAAGATCAAACTGTGGTGGATGGATGGCCACCCTGTTATGTTATTGGGTTACATATACTCCTATTGCAAGTTTCATTCCGCTAAGATAAAGTGTTTACATGACAGTCACAATACAGTATTTGGAGTGTTGCTTTATTCTGGTGATAATAAAAATATTAAAGTGCCTGTAAAGACACATATTCAGTAAATGAGAGAGCAATTTGAAAAAACTGAAGTGGCTTGGTGCAGATGTTGACACTGAGGTTGCATTTAGTAGTTTTGTGACAGTTGTGTTTTCCTGCACAGCTGCCTGGTGGCTACATCAGTTCTTCCTTAGTGCTGAAGCTGCTGTCTGACTGTCCTGCCAAAATTAACTGAACCAAGTTCAATCAACTCCTACTACAACTGCTGACCCTGACACTGGTCTCTTGGTTGGACCAGAGTTTGCCTTTTTATAAAACAGGTCAGGCTGTATATCCTACCTGCTCACTCTATATGAGTTGCTCTGCATGATGGTGTCAGCTAAATGCATATTTGTATGTGTATGTGATTTGTATCTTCCATGTCATGTACACGAGAAAATAAATTATTGTAACTAAATGCCATGATTACAAATAAACATCTACTGTGTGGGCATGTGCGTGTGTGCATGCAGTTAGTCAGAGCACGGGAAAGCTTGGCGGCTGAGGCTGGGGCCAGTTAGCGCTGCTGAGTGGTTGGAGATACAGAACAAATGAGCAATTAGGGAGCTCCTTGTACCCCTCTTTTGTCCTGGGAGGCTGATTAGATTGGCTGTGACGTGCTAACAGGCAGCGGGCTTTCAGAAAACCTTCTCTGTTCTCTACTCTCACAAGTCTTGTGGCTAAAAATGGTGGCAAAACAAAATGTATCATATGAGGATAAAATAAATGCTGATGATGAGCATATGTAGATGAAGACATTCATTCAAATTAAAAAGAGATACCCATTAATGAAACAAAAATAAAAGTTAATAATAATTTGACTGCATGAAAGAGAAGGTTATTATAGGTGACCATGTGTTTGTATATGAAACAGTTCATATTTTTAGAATAGGATCATCTATTCAAGTTTCATATTTCTTTTTTTTAAATTGACATACTGGACATTACATTCTGCAATAAAATCAAAACAAATATATGTATAAATAGTGCATTCATAATTTTTTTTTTCCCAAAAGAGGTGGGCAGTCATATGAAAAAATGCAGCACTTTAGGAGCTGCTTTTCTATGCATTTTTAATAGATAGTGCATTAGGCAATGGGCCACTGGTTGGATTTGAGCCGCCCGCTGCCAAGGACACAGCCTACATAGGGTGCACACTCTAGCGGGTGAGCTAGAGGTCGCCCCAGCAGCTGATTTTTTAAATGAGATCCTCCTCTCTTTAGCATCAGTAAAACATTTGCTCCCACGGCACAGAATTGGCTTTTGCTGAGAGGGAACATTGGTTGCATATGTATTTTGCAGAAACTGGTGTTTAATGAAACAGCACTACCTGAGCCAAAATGACATCACAAGGGGGCAGCAGTCCAATTGTCTGACGTTTCAGTCAGCGTCCAATTATGCAGCCCGCACTTCCACTCACCCATTTGGCTCTATCACACTTAGACATGGAAGCCAGTCTGAACACAACATCTCTTTGTTCCACTGGCACTGACCACTGAACCTCTCATCAGCTCTGATCTGTAACACTCGCCCGTGATGTAGAACTAATCTAAGACTGAGTTCATGTGTCAGGGTGTGTGTAGCATTTGTGTGTTTGTATTTACAGACTGTTGATCCTCATGTATTGCACTGCACACTACAAATGCGTCCACACTAAGAGTTACAGGATGCTTTGCAATTGAGAGGAAAATTATACCAAAGTAAAAGGAAGTTGGTGACTGTGAGCATTCTGAGAAATCAACAATCTGCACCAGTATTTTCAATTTTGTCTGTGCTCAGTGTTGTTATCAGTAAAATCTAAAATATATCAATCATTTCACATGCCATACACTCAAAACCAAAGTAAACTTCCTTGAAAACAAAAAGCATTTCCTCACAGTCAAGTGATGAGTCTTTCTTTTCGTGCCATGTATGGCGTAACCATGGTAGTGCGGTGGCCGGCTATTATGGTCCATCCCCAGTGAACGGGACACAATGGAGAGATTGAGTGGTATCTGCTGCTACAGAGTCAATGGCATGTCCCCAGTGTGTAAACAGCAGGCTTGTATGTTGTGTTAACACAGGAGAGGACAGTACAAACTTGTTAATAGGCCTTAAAACCGACACAACAGCATCCTATCACACTGCTCACTATAGTCGACAAAAATCAAGGAACACCTTGACGATGTACAGACTCAGAAGCAACAAAGACCAAAATCTGACTAGCATGAGAAGCCAGGCTGTGTTTCCCTGTAGAGCTTCACTTCACTGAATGCACCAATCATGCCAAATTAAGAGAACAATTCTTACAGAAAGCCAGTATTATATGTCTCGAAATCCTCCATCAGACAAATGAGGGTAAACTGCCGAACATTTTGGGAGAGCCTCTAGACTAATCTAGAAAACCTATGAAACCGCTCTTTTCTTCTACTATTTTCTGTTAATCTTTGTTCTCTTGAAAATTCAGTAATATAACAGAAAGCCTTGGCAAAAATGTAGCATTAACATTAATGCCAGTAAAGCTTATTTGATTTTAAGAACGAGAGAAGGCTGATGCCACTTCACCATTCCAGTTAGAGAGTTACAAAGAAACAGAGGGAATCAGAGACACAAATACTGAGAGCCAGAAAGAAGCGATGGAAAGAGAGAGAGAGAGAGAGAGAGAGAGAGAAAGAGAGAGAAAGAGAGAGAGAGAGAGAGAGACCAGTACAACTCCACCGTTCTCCTGGGTGGTCCCAGTTAGGAGGAGTATAGAGGAGAGGCAAACAGGCAGATGTAAACTGTACAGTTAACCAGCTCTACTCTACAATGGGGCGAAATGCCGCTGGCACTGGCCCCAGAAACAACATAAGACTACTGCACTGATATTTAAGGAAAGATACAGTGATGATGATGGAAAGAAAATCAAACGCAGAGCAAAGGAACATGCTGAACAACACAAATGTGATGACTCACAAGAGTCCAGAAAGAGGGGGGGGGGGTTTCTTCAAAAGTAGAATTAGTTCTTGTAGTAAACTTCGGATACACAGGTCATATAATAGCCTGCAAACTGTTGGCTGACTGAAGAGATCAAACCGCCACACACACATGCATACTGGGAGCTACAACAAGTAGGAAATGACACAATTTGCTTGTGATTCCAACTGTCAAACATGAGGACGGTGACCCCAGCTGAAAGGGAGCAGTGTAATCTCAAAGCAATCAACTGTATGCTTAAACGGAGCCACAGCCCAGCAGTTTACCTCCACAGCAGCACGAAGCCATGTGAAGGTAAAGGGGAGCTGGGCGGACTGTGTTTGGCCAAGTAGGTGGTACTTTGGCAACAAATCTCCTGTGGATGACCTTTTGGGAAACATGCATGTCTAACTTTTTTGTTGCCTTCTCTGGTGCACTGGGAAGGAGGCATGTTAAACTGGCTGCGAGAGACAGGGAAGCAGAGCTGGCTGGCTGGCAGGCAGGCAGGCACTGATCATCCCTCACCACAGGAAATTAAAGTAAACAATCAAGAACTCACATCCTGTCCATGAGACCACACTATGCTCTGATCAGAAAATGTGTGTGTGTGTGTGTGTGTGTGTGTGTGTGTGTGTGTGTGTGTGTGTGTGTGTGTGTGTGTGTGTGTGTGTGTGTGTGTGTGTGTGTTTGAGTGAGTGAGTATATGTGTGCATGTGCACCTATGAGAAGACTGGAGTGAACCAGTTTTAATGGGTTAATGTGCTCTGTCTTCTAAGTCATTTGAGGATCTGTGTGCTTTAGCATGTCTTCTTCATGCCTATTTTAATATTCTCAGTGGGTTTGTTGACTTACGATACATCATTGTAGATAATGATTGTGCACAGCCACAAATTTCCAAATGCTTTTGTAAGTATTCATTTAATGTTCAGTATTCTACTAAATTCTATTACTGTACTCCTACTCACTCCTCCTTTGCAAATAATAACCTGATTTCCAGGATTTCATATTTTCTCACTTATCTTAATTATTTTTCATTTGCAGATATGTATATCACATTTCAATGTAGCAATAATTTGACAGGATGGATTACATTCTTAAATTTCCCACAGCGAAGTTGGGAGTGACTATGGTGTGATATAGAAGGAAAATATTTTTGAAGGATTGTCATTTTTGGGGATTTTGGACAATTTGTTCTAAAACCATTTCCCACTGTTTTGTATGTGATTTAAAGGGTTGGTTTTAAGATCTGTCTTTGAGATTTGGACTACCACTTTGATGTAATGGAGGTAAATGGACAGCATTGAAAAAAACTCCATGTCTCTCCATGAACAGTGTTCCTATTACTCATTATCCACAGATCTCACATGGAACTACTAAGAAATTGTCAATCTAAAATTTTGTTCACAGTACGTTCTCTGGATTATTCAGGATAACGGATCCGTTGGGTCTGGAAAAAGGTGGTGCTGCTAATTTTTCAGAATGTATTTTGATCACCAAACATGAAATCTCATTTACTTAAATTTTATTGAGGTGGAAGCAGAACTTTCAGAGACAGATAGCTCACAACCTGGGCACATACAGTAAAACCAAATCTGCATGGTGCAAAGAAGGCATAATTTATTTTTGAATTATGCAAATAGAGAGAATAAAATGACAATCTGCTAAGGTGAATCCTTCTTCTGCAGCGCTGGAACACTTTCAATTCTCAAAACCTGCTGATGTTTGTCCAGTCCTCAGCTCTTCCTCCTCACTTTCACGTCCTGCCCTCCTAATCCACCTACTTCCCCTGGCTTCTTCTGTCCTCCCTCCTTCCTCCCCTCTTCCTCCTCTGCCTCCCCCTCAGGGGTTCTCAGGTTACCACGCGTCACTGATCCAGACAAGCTGGGGATTCTTTCATCGAGCAAATTACAGGCAATTAGGAGCCCAAAGGATAACATTTAGTGTGCCGGGGAAGGCCCAAGCAAGAGGAGAGAGGGTTGTGCTGTGGAACACCCAGATCCTGAGAGGAGAAAGAAGTGTGTGTGTTTGTGTTGTATTAGGTATATGTGTACTCGTGTAGACTAAGTCCTGATAACCAACTCTCCAGTCCTGAAGACATGGTAATCCAACAATTGTGTTCCCTTCCATGCTGGCACACATACAGGCACACATTCTCCAGAGGAAAGAAAGAAGAAAGTAAATCCTAAGTGAATAGTACCAAAGGGACAGATACAGTCACAATGGGAATGCCACACACACAGGAGTGTTTAGAGTAGCAGCATGGTTAAGTGAACCACAGCCATATAAACTGCAGCATTCTTCTGAACCAATATGTCTCTCAGTTCTGTGTGTGTGTGTGTGTGTGTGTGTGTGTGTGTGTGTGTGTGTGTGTGTGTGTGTGTGTGTGTGTGTGTGTGTGTGTGTGTGTGTGAAAGAGGGCGAAAGAGAGACTAAGTGTTAGTATGTGCCATCATGCATTTACCATTCTGAACCAACTGTGAGAGAAGACTGACTAGATTAGATCTAAATTGGATGAATAAAGGGGAATGGAAAAAAGTATCTCAGCATCTCTGCACGTTGGGGTTTGATTTCTCCAAGTATCTCAAATGAGTCCAATTTCTGCTGGAGGAGCTTTGTGCTAAATGCACATTTGGTTTGTGTTCTGTTTGAGTGGGGTTCAGAAGGTCAGCTTCATCTCACTGATCACTGCTAATAAGATGAAGTTTCAGTGAGGAGAATATTAGAAAGCGACTCCAGATTGTTATTTTACTATTCATCAGGCAGGGAGAGGCTAAATCTATCTTTAAAATCCTTACAAAGCCTCAGAGAAACTAAATCTTGATGTATTTCTCATACAAACAAACTTTGTGACAACTATATGCCCTTTAATCTCTGGGCAATCACTTGACACACATGGACACCACTCATTTGGCAACAAGGTCTGGTACGTGTTTAATGTGGAATTAGCAAACTATTACAGCTAAATTACTCCTTGCTGTAATGAGGTAAGAAAGGAAGAGACAGAGCAAGAGAGGAGAAGTACACAAAGAATGGTGCACTCTACAGCTGTGAACAAACCGGGGCCTGGAAGAGCTAACATCATAATTCCAGGCCTATCATTGTAATCACAGCTCCATCACAAAATGGATTTTGTCAGGGCACGCCAAGTCCACTAAAAGCTGCTCCAGTTAAACATTAAGCAGCTCTCTCTCTCTCTCTCTCTCTCTCTCTCACACACACACACACACACACACACATAAAAATACATGCAGCAAAGTGTGAGTATACCTGTGTGTACATGCATGTGTTTGTCTGTGCATGTGTGTGTGTTTCGAGTGAAGCCTGGAGCTGGTTTGGATTAGCTCTGTGTCTTGTTCAATCTGACAACAGTGACGTGTGCCCCGGTGGCCTGCACTATTGCAGCAGTGTGAGTTTGCGCATATATGGCTGTGTGTGGGTTTGTGTTTGCGTGTGTGCTTGTGCGTGAACTTGTGTTTGTGCATGTACCAGCCGCATCACTGCTGGCTGGGAATGCAGGGAATGCTTCTGGCTCTGACCCCACCCCTTGTCCTGCTTGCCCAGCCCACTCCAGAGGGACATTGATGGGGAGTGATGGGGGTGCTCGTAGGGGATGGCGGTGGGGTGGGGGTAGTGACAGTTCAGTAACACTCACCAGAGCCTGCCGTCCCATGTCGCAGAGTGGCATCGCCCACCCTCAGTGCCAGAAGGGAGAGTTTATTTTTTTAGCTCCTGCTCTCTCTAGCGCCGGCTACAGAGGACCACCGAGGTCTCTCTCTCCCTCTGCCCTAAGCCTCTTCTCCCCCGGCCGGAAAGAGATTTATTGGGGAGGGGGGAATGAAAGAAAAAAATGCTTGTGACCTCCACTCAACTACAAGTAAACACACAACTGTGGTAGTTTAATCAAAAGTGCATGCTCTTCTGTCACTGTCAACAACAGGGTTATGGGAGTGCTGTGCACAGGTTGTACTTTTGGCTTTTTTAGATGGGAATGTGGGGGATGTCAGGACAGGGGCCTTTATGATTTCTTAAAAATGAGTGAGGGCCCTAATATAGACAAAAGGAAAAAAAAATGCTTAAATTCATCTGCTTTGTTTGGCTGAAGTCTGTTTCAAGATTGAATTAAAAGTTTAAGATAAGATATGTCAAGTTTCTACATACTTCCAGGTTAATGATCAATATATTGAGCTAATTAACCTACATTTATGCAGTTGAGATTGCCTGGCTGAGCTCATATATACCTGTATACTAGTTATTTATTATATACATATAAAGAACATTAAGTTCAAGAAGACAGAAAGTGCTCTTATTTTGCTACTTTTCCTGAAAAGAGTGTTACCATTGATTTTTAAGTATTAAAAGCTGAAGATATACCGTGTTATATATTTAGTACTCTCTAACACTTATCAGTTTATTAATTTAGTTTCATGTTACGAATAAATGTAATTGACAATTACTGAAATAATTAAAACGATATCACTGAAACAACAACGAAAGCTGTTTGATTTTCCAGTAAAATGTCTAATACACAGGTGCATGATTTTGCTGATACAGAGTGGGAGTGAGACTTCAGTGTTAAATGTCAGGGATTACACCACTGTTCTTAGGACTGCCAACAGTTACACAATTTTTTTCACATATCAGCGAATAAGACTGAATTCTTTTCTGTTGGGGCTTTACTGCCAACTCCTTTATCCTTTTTCACTTAAAAACACAGTCACTGAACCCTAGCCCACCCCCCATATCTCCATCCAGCACCTTCTAGTTTACAAATTAACATCAACAATAACTTTCTTTTCTGAGCTTCACCTTTTTGCTGTATTTTGCACGCTGGCCTTCCACTGACCTTCTCCTGTCTCCCTGTTTCTTTTCACTTCCTGACATTTTCTTGGTCATGAATTCAGTCAGTATAAGGCGCAATGTGGACACAGAGAGATGTCCATATGCATCTGAAACCACACTGACCATTTTAAAGAACAGTCTGTGTATACACACATCTCTGTACACTATACCAGCACTAAATAAACAGGTTCCTGTTCCTCTGGGGAGCTGGTGAACGCAGATCCAGCCCTCCGACAGCTCCCCTCACAGGGCAGTGGTTGTGTGCGGCCTGAGCCTCTCCTTCCTGTCTAGACCAGTGGAGATGGGGTTAATGAAATGCTCAACGCTGTCTGAAAGCTGTCTGAACATTGACTTCATCTTCAACTCGTTCCTGCTGAAGCAGACCATCACACCTCAGCATACACCTTTGTTTCCTACGTACAGCCCCCTGATCCCTTTCCCCTCCACTGCCTGCCTCTTTCCCTCCACCTTCCATCCTCGACCACTAACTTACACTCACTGTCACTGTGGAATTCTTCCTCCCCCCCATCCACGTTTTTTTCCTCTCACGCATGCGCTCTGTCTTTTCATGAAGAAGAACCGTTTATGAGACAGTCCTAGAATAAATGGTGGTCAGCAGTTCAGCATGTTGGCTTGTCCAGCTCTGTAAATATGGATGACTGAACCCAGCCAGAGGGAAAATGTGTAAGTGTCTTAAACAGCGGCTGGACGACTCCGCCAACAAGAGCACCTGGATGGTGTTAATCACAGCTTAACATAAACACTGCTTCAAAACGGCTGTGCACATACGACCAAGTGCACAAGCACACAAACTGTCTCCTTTATGTGCAGGGACACGTACATGTTAGCTGAGTGCCACACAGACACTGGCTAATGTAATACACATTGCTCCCATGCAAAAGAATCCATTATTGCATTTTTCTTAAGAGAGCCAAAATGAATGCAGGACAGCACATCCCACTGATGCCATTTTGTTATGATTCAGTCTAACTTAGCCTTCTAGTTGGCCATTTTCTGTGAGGCGAGGATTTGATTTTACCCTCAGCAGTCACCAGTGACTGATGTGTGGGGACACTCTGACATAATTTTATGATGACAGCAAGGCTGTCTTACCTCAAATCATTTAGCCTAAGTTAAGCAAGTTTACAATTAATGGCAGGTGGTCAATTAAATATAATTCATAAAGACAATGTGCTTTTGCAAAAACACAACAAGGTGTTCTGATATAGGATGATAACAAACAAGGCCAAATTGGCGATTCTTTCAATGCAAAATAGTTCCATCCACCAAATTAATAGTTCCCGTGTCACAATGCTTTAGAGTGCATTATCACTCTTACAACATACCTTGAGGATTTCCAAGGGCATGTGCTGTTAAAAATAACTGATTGTATACAGTGCCCACAATTATGCAACAATTTATGCAACAATGTGCTACTAAAGTACAAAATGACACACAAATAAATAAAAAATGAAACACATCAATGCTTAGTTATCTCAATACAGATCATAGATTAACACTATTTGCAATCAGATATTTTTTTCTATTCTACAGTACTCACACAGACAAAAAGGTTGACACATTTAACCACAATAGGCTCTTGTAACTTCAAACTGATTTGCTCACCAAAGCTTTTTAAATCGTTCTTGTGGAACTTGGCCATTCCAGTATTTATCTCTCTGGGACCTGGACTCAGCCATAATGGATCATCCTCACTGTCACATAAGATACAGTCAGCTCTGTAATAAGTAAACACATGCTGTCACACATCAGCCCATCAGCCAAAGCTCTCCAGGCTCTCCAGCGGAGGGGGCACTTGGTCGGGGCAAACAGGAGTACACGGCTGGCCTGGGCGCTGAAAACGACCATGCTTTAAATGTAAATAAACACATTTAGCATGTCACGAGAAGGTTGTGTGTGTGTGTGCTCATCAGTCAAAAGAGAAAGATGTACTATCTGTTTAAACTCCCTCAGTGCAGCCAGGCCACACAGCAGGCCTGCTGCTTATTTCATTTCAGCTTGCACAATCTGGCCTTCCTTGCGTATCTGCAATTCTACAATTTTTAACAGACCTCGACTTTAAATTTCCATTCCTATATCAAGTGTCCAAACTGTAGTAATATTAGAGTGTGATTGGTGTAGACAAATACAATTTCCTAACTTAAATTTGCCAAAAGGATAAATCAGTTTTCTAGAGTCGGACTGCTGTATTTTAGACATACTGATATTGCTAGTATTGGTAAATGTGAGTTTAGTGAGGATCTAATAAGATTTTGGCACAAAAGTCTTCATTTGTGCTGTAAAGTTGATCTGCACTGCTGTGACATATTTTTCCCATCAGACTTACCATATGACATTCTCTGAATTGTTTGCTTACCCTTCTGTGTAATAAGCCCACAATCTGGAAACCACAGTGTCCAAGCCTCGACCACAACAGACCAGGTTTTGGTTTTCAGGACAGGGCCTGGTTTTACTGGGAAAAGGACAGGATGATGGTGAGTGAAGTAAGACCAGTTTTGAAGATATACATTACTGGCTGTGGTGGAAGAAGAATTCCAATCCTTTATAAGAGTAAAAGTAGCAAGACCACAATGTAAAAATACTCCACCACAAGCAGGAGTCCTGCCTTCAAAGTACAAGTACAATATTATCATCAAAATATACCTAAAGTATCAATGTGTACTTGTACTTGTGCTTGTTGTGCAGAATGGCCCTGTTTAGAAGGTTATTGCAAATATTACACAAGTGGATTATTATTACAGATGCATTTACATGCAAGCAACAATTTAATGTTGCAGCATGTTGAGATGGAGCTAATTTTAACTATATAATGCTGGATTGTTTAATCTAAAACACTATATGCCACATTACCATATTTGCTATGATAATCATATGTTTTGTATGTAAAATATTAAGCTTTAAAGTAACTGCTAACTATGGCTGTCCTATAAATGTAGTGGAACAGAAGTATACAGTAGTTTAAAATGGAAAAATGTAAGTAAATTAAAAATAAGAATTGTATTTTAACTGGTGATCTTTTGCCTGTCTTCCACATTTTACAAAAGGAGATCATTTTATGTTTTTACAGTAGAAACATTCAAATCCGTCACAAGTTTGTGCACACATTTTTCTCCTACCAGTGATTCACATAGCTTTTCAGCATTGTCCCACTTACTACAGTTTTGTTTAATTTTTTTTTCATTTACTTGTGGTTTTTCTTTTATTGTAGGACTCAGACTGAACCTGTGACCTTTACTTTATGGAAGGCACTGTAGTGGTCTCACTTCTCTTGTGGAGCCAGCTGGAGTCTCTTCACTCCCAGCCCATTAGCACTCTGTAGATCCAGCTGTATCTCTGTCAGACAACGGGCCTGATCCACAACACATTACCAGCTCCTCCTGCTTTGCTTCTCACATGAAGATCAACCACACAGGAAGAGAGGTAGTAAAAATGATCAACAAGTTTGTTTCAGTGTGTTCCCTTGCTTTTTTTTTACCCTAGAAAACACAAACGCACACATAGTGACCTGAGTGGTTGTGAGGCTCACGTACCCGTCTACTCACACATTGATTAACCCTGAGAGTGTTTGGCAATTAGAGCCCGATCTGCAGAAATCAAACCAATATGTGAACTCTGTGATTAGTGTCAAAAGTGTTACAACGCCTTTCACTCAGAAATCAGAGCTTGGTGCATTCCAGTCCTGCTCCCCATATCTCTGGTATGAAATACAAATACTCTACGATGAGGGAGAGAAGCACAGGAGAGATGCAGGGTGGGGGTTATCGAGCAGCTACATTTTTTCCATGTCAATTCAGAGAACATGTCATCCTAGTGCTCCCTCTCTCCCACCTTCTCTCTCTCTCTCTCTCACAGATACATACACAATCAGCTATAAAAATATTTCTCCAACGTCAAATGTCCAGGGGCTACTGAGGCAACACAATTCTCCCCAGTGTGAGGCAGATCAGAGGAAAAGTCTGCACTCTACCTGCTTTACTGACAGACCTCCCTGAAATCCACCGACTGCCTTTCACCTGTATGGATACAATCCAGTAACCCCACTGGGCAAAGGGCAGCAGTACAATAGAGGCTTTCTCCCAGTGCAGACAGAGCCCCCTACTCTGAACATCAGCTAAAGACATGAATGCCTCCTGTATAGTTTACAGTGTCCAAAAACCCCAAAAGCCAAGGACAGGAAAGAAGGAGAGACAGTAAGGTTACAGCACAATGGCAGGGGTGATGGAAGGACGGCGAGGTAACAGGAAGGACTTTTACCACACTGCGTGGGTGATGAGGACACAGAGGCGGTGCAATGGCGTAGTGGGGATATGTATTTACACTAGGGGTGATTTATCTGCCCCATCCCCCATCTCTGACTCAATGGCAATGTGCTGACTGGAAACTGCAAGAAGGTCACTTTCCATTTCATCTTGACCAGACATTTCTTTTAACTGTCTCATACAAGTCAATTTAGAAGAGTCTCTGACCTCAAGTTCAATTTTTTACATAGAGCGGTTCCCCCTGGAGACAGGACTTTCTTGTGTAGCATAATAATCTAAATTGCTGAGTCATAATTGAGATATGATATCGTGTATCTCTCTTAGGGCTGAATGGCATGAAGGCAGAGGCTGAGCAGGAAGTTAGCGATAGGAACAAATTGTTAAGAGGAAGGAAATGTTTAAGTCCAGAGGGATGATAGCTGCTGATTCTGCTATAACACACCTCTTAGGACCATTTAGGATACCATCGACATTGTGCAAATTGTGCTACAACTCTGAATTCTGTTTTGTTTTTATCTCAGTAGGAAAACTATTAACTGACTAATCCATGACACTTTTAGCTTGACTAAATCCTCTACATTAAGCACTGTGCACCACGTTTAAGTAATGTCACTTTAGCAACTAGAGATTTTGACTACTTGTATGTTGTTAATACACCGGAAAAGCCTGTGTTGGTGAGTATGCAAGTAAAAGGTAGCAGAAGATTTCTTTATATAGGCCTAATTTTATTTTAATTGTATTTTAGAAAATAAACAAAGAAAAAACTAAAAGCTAAAATGAAAGACAACTGGCGTAACTTGAGTCACACTCGGTCGGGCTTTCAACAGATGGAAACAATTACGGGATTGTAAATGATTCAAAACCAACTACGAAATGGCCCTCAGGTAGGTAATATGTCTATTTATATCATAAAATAACTGTTTAATTTTGCAAAGGGTCTGAGGTGTTCTGCTAATTGGGTGTGTGGTTGTGCTAATTGTGTGTAATGTTTTGAAAAAGATGGTCCCTGATTTCAAAATTGTGCTTAAGCAATTGAAAAAAACTGTAGGACAGCAAGTGTGGTAAAAACACTACCACTTTCAAAATGCAGTTGTGAATAATGTAATTGTAACTGACAAATAAAAATATATATTCAATTTGAAATTCAAAAAAACTCTTGCTCAAACATGTTTGTGTCCAGCACATTTCTCCTGTGCACATGGAGTTACAAGTCCACTTTACTCAAGTGAACTTAGTTTTATAAGTCTTTCATCCAAAACACAGTACATTACT